>NC_069501.1:1197415467-1197472967 GCF_027579735.1 Bombina bombina | reverse complement strand
ATTCAAAATGACTGAACTGTGGCTCTCCAGCATAGTTGGATGTTGGTACTTTGTTACATATACAGCCCTGCTTAGCCTAACGTTTGTGTCCTTCAAAGTTTACATTTAGTAATACAGGCTGAGTGAGCAGCATAGGGTTTTTTTTAATTTTGTAGTACTACTTGGTTTATTTTTCTAAGAATTTAACCCCCCGACCCCTGGTGACATTGCCGGTAATACACTTTTAAGGGGAATCCTATGGGTATGACTAGGAAGTACAGACAGGAAGGATTTCTTCTGTTCCTTAATTAGACACATAAACACATATTAAACTGCAGATATTAAATTGTGATATTGATAATTGTGAAATTGATAATTATGCTTGATGTTTGGCATTATTTAGAATCTGAGATTTAGATTAATGATTTATTTCCCATGACAACGTAATGGTACCTTTTTCACTAGGGGGTGGTGTTATGGTCTATTTAAACTGTGTGATTCACTTGTTTGACTGAGGAAGGGTAGAGTATCCATGAAACATTACACACATAAAAGCTACTACTTTAAAAGGACCGGTAATTGCCACGCCCCCTTGACCACGCTCCTGACCACATCCCCACTGGCACCGCACCAGGTGGTCCCAGTTTCACCTCTAAAAATTATGGTAAGCCTAATGATGTATGAGATACAGATATATCTGCAGCCTGTGCCCATGATGTATGAGACACAGATATATCTGCAGCCTGTGCCCATGATGTATGAGACACAGATATATCTGCAGCCTGTGCCCATGATGTATGAGACACAGATATATCTGCAGCCTGTGCCCATGATGTATGAGACACAGATATATCTGCAGCCTGTTCCCATGATGTATGAGACACAGATATATCTGCAGCCTGTGCCCATGATGTATGAGACACAGATATATCTGCAGCCTATGCCCATGATGCATGAGACACAGATATATCTGCAGCATGTGCCCATGATGTATGAGACACAGATATATCTGCAGCCTGTGCCCATGATGTATAAGACACAGATATATCTGCAGCCTGTGCCCATGATGCATGAGACACAGATACATCTGCAGCCTATGCCCATGATGTATGAGACACAGATATATCTGCAGCCTGTGCCCATGATGCGTGAGACACAGATATATCTGCAGCCTGTGCCCATGATGTATGAGACACAGATATATCTGCAGCCTGTGCCCATGATGCATGAGACACAGATATATCTGCAGCCTGTGCCCATGATGTATGAGACACAGATATATCTGCAGCCTGTGCCCATGATGTATGAGACACAGATATATCTGCAGCCTGTGCCCATGATGTATGAGACACAGATATATCTGCAGCCTGTACCCATGATGTATGAGACACAGATAAATCTGCAGCCTGTGCCCATGATGTATGAGACACAGATATATCTGCAGCCTGTGCCCATGATGTATGAGACACAGATATATCTGCAGCCTGTGCCCATGATGTATGAGACACAGATATATCTGCAGCCTATGCCCATGATGTATGAGACACAGATATATCTGCAGCCTGTACCCATGATGTATGAGACACAGATATATCTGCAGCCTGTGCCCATGATGTATGAGACACAGATATATCTGCAGCCTATGCCCATGATGTATGAGACACAGATAAATCTGCAGCCTGTGCCCATGATGTATGAGACACAGATATATCTGCAGCCTGTGCCCATGATGTATGAGACACAGATAAATCTGCAGCCTGTGCCCATGATGTATGAGACACAGATATATCTGCAGCCTGTGCCCATGATGTATGAGACACAGATATATCTGCAGCCTGTGCCCATGATGTATGAGACACAGATATATCTGCAGCCTGTGCCCATGATGTATGAGACACAGATATATCTGCAGCCTGTGCCCATGATGTATGAGACACAGATATATCTGCAGCCTGTGCCCATGATGTATGAGACACAGATATATATGCAGCCTGTGCCCATGATGTATGAGACACAGATATATCTGCAGCCTGTGCCCATGATGTATGAGACACATATATATCTGCAGCCTGTGCCCATGATGTATGAGACACAGATATATATGCAGCCTGTGCCCATTATGTATGAGACACAGATATATCTGCAGCCTGTGCCCATGATGTATGAGACAAATATATCTGCAGCCCGTGTCCATGATGTAAGAGACACAGATATATCTGCAGCCTATGCCCATGATGTAAGAGACACAGATATATCTGCAGCCTATGCCCATGATGTATGAGACACAGATAAATCTGCAGCCTGTGCCCATGATGTATGAGACACAGATATATCTGCACCTGTGCCCATGATGTATGAGAAACAGATATATCTGCAGCCTGTGCCCATGATGTATGAGACACAGATAAATCTGTCGCCTGTGCCCATATTGTATGTGTCAGAAATCTATCTGCTGTGTTCCTCTGTTGAATCTGCCACACATGTAATTGCAGCTTAAACAAAATACATAAATTCACAAAAGTTATATTTTAATTAACATTTAAGATATATAAAATGAGAATGTTTTACTTTTCAGTATCCTCAAAGAAACATTTTTAAATATTATTACATACAGAAATGATGGGAAACCTATGGTAGCACCCAATGTAACATTTAAAACATATTTGCCAGCACACTAATTCTACTTGAGTTCATTGGCTGCAATTGTAGTGCTTAAAGGGACATGAAGACCTAAATGTTTTCTTTCCTGATCCAGAAAGAGCATTTCATTTTAAACAACTTTCCAATTGACTTATATTATCTAATTTGTTTTGCTCTCTAGGTATCCTTTGTTGAAAAGTATACCTAGCTAGGCTCAGGAGCTGCTGATTAATAGCTGCACAAAAATCCCCAATGTTATTGATTCACCCAATGTGTTAGTAGCTCCCTAGTAGGGCTTTGCTGCTTCTTCAGTAAAGGATACCAAGAGAATAAAGCAAATTAGAGAACAGAAGTAATTTGGATAGTTGTTTAAAATTGCATGTTCTATTTGAATCATTGAAGAAAAATTTTGGATATCATGTTCTTTAAACTATTTTTCTAATGAATCCATAGTTCACATGAATAGATAAGCTTTACTTGTTGACATGTTATTGATTTATAAGCAAATAAGTTTTTATGTTTCGTAACTGTCACTTTATTTTTATTTATTTTTTAAAAAGTCAAACTCATTTTATTTAGAAGATTGATACAGATTTTGTCACACACTCTCAAAATAGTAAGCCACCCCTGATATAGATTGTACTTCACTTTGAAGCCCTGATATCTATTGCAATTATACATTTTTCTATGTATAGTAAGCACATGCACTTTAAGATGTCATAGCAGGACACACCTAAATAAACCAGTAACGGGCTATAATTACTTTGGTACATTCTATTGCGGTTATATCTTCTCTTGTATATGGAATCACAATCACTGAAATGGAATCACAATCCCTGTATTATTTGCAGGATTTTTTTTTTTTACCCAAAGTATACTACTAATTTTATTTACGGGATTACATATTCACTATGGGCTAGATTATGAGTAGAGCGGTATTTAGTGCTCCCGCACGCGCATTAACTTTGCTAGACGGTCTGCACTCGTATTACAAATTGACAGTAAAAAGTTTTTGTGTTAGCGTAATCCTGTGTGCAAAGAAATTACCTCCCATAGAAGTCAATGGAGCGTTAAAACTGCAAAAATAAAACTCCATAGACTGTTTCTATATGTGTAACAATTTTTAAATACATAAATACATAGGTACACTCACATATACATTTTTTGACTGAGCATTTAAATCCCACCACAATGCAAGTCATCTGGAAGTGCCGGTCCTAGACATTGCATATATATCTTACAACATATTTCTCTACATCCTTTAATAAGTTATAAGAAATTAGTTAACACCTTGCTTATATTAAGGGTTGTCTAAGTGTTTAAGTTAAAACTAACTTAAAGTGCCACATTGCCATCAGTTTTTTTCGGGTTCGGATTTGTTATCATTATTTCCAATGTGAAGAGCAAATATGGACAATTAATATTAACAAAAATCTTACATTATAAGATATAAACAATTAAAAGAATCTTTTAATGTTTAGGGGCATGCAACTCCTGTATGTGTAAAATCCAGGATTTAGTGCTGTCCTTAATATCAGTCATTAGTAATACTATAGCAGGATTGAACAGGGGACAATGGAGAAATTACAAACAAAGTTTAACCAAACAATATAACTCCTTGCTCCCATTCCTGCACCTTTCTTGGCACCAAACAGCATAAACAAATAGATTTTGCCAAGTAATCATTCTTTTTTTTTGTCTGTTTCATCCAATAATGAATTTGATTGTTTGTAAATCAAACAACTTAATAAATCAGCAAAATTCGAATAAATGTGCATTTGTGCAAAGCCCAAAATACAAATTTCTGCTATCAACTTATTGTATTCTTGGTTTGCTGGGATCTTTAACCACAATATTATGGACTCTACAATGCTACCTATGGCCTAGATTTAGAGTTCGGCGGTAGCCGTCAAAACCAGCTTTAGAGGCTCCTAACGCTGGTTTTGGCCGCCCGCTGGTATTTGGAGTCAGTGATTAAAGGGTCTAACGCTCACTTTACAGCCGTGACTTTTCCATACCGCAGATCCCCCTACGCCATTTGCGTAGCCTATCTTTTCAATGGGATCTTTCTAACGCTGGTATTTAGAGTCGTTTCTGCAGTGAGCGTTAGAGCTCTAACGACAAGATTCCAGCCGCCTGAAAAAAGCAGGAGTTAAGAGCTTTCTGGCTAACGCCGGTTCATAAAGCTCTTAACTACTGTACCCTAAACTACACTAACACCCATAAACTACCTATGTACCCCTAAACCGAGGTCCCCCCACATCGCCGCCACTCGATTAAAATTTTTAACCCCTAATCTGCCGACCGCCACCTACGTTATACTTATGTACCCCTAATCTGCTGCCCCTAACCCCGCCGACCCCTATATTATATTTATTAACCCCTAACTTGCCCCACACAACGTCGCCGCAAGCTACTTAAAATAATTAACCCCTAATCTTCCGACCGCAAATCGCCGCCACCTACGTTATCCCTATGTACCCCTAATCTTCTGCCCCTAACATCGCCGACCCCTATGTTATATTTATTAACCCCTAATCTGCCCCCCACAACGTCGCCGACACCTACCTACACTTATTAACCCCTAATCTGCCGAGCGGACCTGAGCGCTACTATAATAAAGTTATTAACCCCTAATCCGCCTCACTAACCCTATCATAAATAGTATTAACCCCTAATCTGCCCTCCCTAACATCGCCGACACCTACCTTCAATTATTAACCCCTAATCTGCCGACCGGAGCTCACCGCTATTCTAATAAATGTATTAACCCCTAAAGCTAAGTCTAACCCTAACACTAACACCCCCCTAAGTTAAATATAATTTTTATCTAACGAAATAAATTAACTCTTATTAAATAAATGATTCCTATTTAAAGCTAAATACTTACCTGTAAAATAAATCCTAATATAGCTACAATATAAATTATAATTATATTATAGCTATTTTAGGATTAATATTTATTTTACAGGTAACTTTGTATTTATTTTAACCAGGTACAATAGCTATTAAATAGTTAAGAACTATTTAATAGTTACCTAGTTAAAATAATTACAAATTTACCTGTAAAATAAATCCTAACCTAAGATATAATTAAACCTAACACTACCCTATCAATAAAATAATTAAATAAACTACCTACAATTACCTACAATTAACCTAACACTACACTATCAATAAATTAATTAAACACAATTGCTACAAATAAATACAATTAAATAAACTATCTAAAGTACAAAAAATAAAAAAGAACTAAGTTACAGAAAATAAAAAAATATTTACAAACATAAGAAAAATATTACAACAATTTTAAACTAATTACACCTACTCTAAGCCCCCTAATAAAATAACAAAGACCCCCAAAATAAAAAATTCCCTACCCTATTCTAAATTTAAAAAGTTACAAGCTCTTTTACCTTACCAGCCCTGAACAGGGCCCTTTGCGGGGCATGCCCCAAGAAGTTCAGCTCTTTTGCCTGTAAAAGAAAACATACAATACCCCCCCCCAACATTACAACCCACCACCCACATACCCCTAATCTAACCCAAACCCCCCATAAATAAACCTAACACTAAGCCCCTGATGATCTTCCTACCTTGTCTTCACCATGCCAGGTTCACCGATCCGTCCTGGCTCCAAGATCTTCATCCAACCCAAGCGGGGGTTGGCGATCCATAATCCGGTGCTCCAAAGTCTTCCTCCTATCCGGCAAGAAGAGGACATCCGGACCGGCAAACATCTTCTCCAAGCGGCATCTTCTATGTTCTTCCATCCGATGACGACCGGCTCCATCTTGAAGACCTCCAGCGCGGATCCATCCTCTTCTTCCGACGACTAGACGACGAATGACGGTTCCTTTAAGGGACGTCATCCAAGATGGCGTCCCTCGAATTCCGATTGGCTGATAGGATTCTATCAGCCAATCGGAATTAAGGTAGGAATTTTCTGATTGGCTGATGGAATCAGCCAATCAGAATCAAGTTCAATCCGATTGGCTGATCCAATCAGCCAATCAGATTGAGCTCGCATTCTATTGGCTGTTCCGATCAGCCAATACAATGCGAGCTCAATCTGATTGGCTGATTGGATCAGCCAATCGGATTGAACTTGATTCTGATTGGCTGATTCCATCAGCCAATCAGAAAATTCCTACCTTAATTCCGATTGGCTGATAGAATCCTATCAGCCAATCGGAATTCGAGGGACGCCATCTTGGATGACGTCCCTTAAAGGAACCGTCATTCGTCGTCTAGTCGTCGGAAGAAGAGGATGGATCCGCGCTGGAGGTCTTCAAGATGGAGCCGGTCGTCATCGGACGGAAGAACAGAGAAGATGCCGCTTGGAGAAGATGTTTGCCGGTCCGGATGTCCTCTTCTTGCCGGATAGGAGGAAGACTTTGGAGCACCGGATTATGGATCGCCAACCCCCGCTTGGGTTGGATGAAGATCTTGGAGCCAGGACGGATCGGTGAACCTGGCATGGTGAAGACAAGGTAGGAAGATCATCAGGGGCTTAGTGTTAGGTTTATTTAAGGGGGGTTTGGGTTAGATTAGGGGTATGTGGGTGGTGGGTTGTAATGTTGGGGGGGGGGTATTGTATGTTTTTTTTTACAGGCAAAAGAGCTGAAATTCTTGGGGCATGCCCCGCAAAGGGCCCTGTTCAGGGCTGGTAAGGTAAAAGAGCTTGTAATTTTTGTATTTTAGAATAGGGTAGGGAATTTTTTATTTTGGGGGTCTTTGTTATTTTATTAGGGGGCTTAGAGTAGGTGTAATTAGTTTAAAATTGTTGTAATATTTTTCTTATGTTTGTAAATATTTTTTTATTTTCTGTAACTTAGTTCTTTTTTATTTTTTGTACTTTAGATAGTTTATTTAATTGTATTTATTTGTAGCAATTGTGTTTAATTAATTTATTGATAGTGTAGTGTTAGGTTAATTGTAGGTAATTGTAGGTAGTTTATTTAATTATTTTATTGATAGGGTAGTGTTAGGTTTAATTATAACTTAGGTTAGGATTTATTTTACAGGTAAATTTGTAATTATTTTAACTAGGTAACTATTAAATAGTTCTTAACTATTTAATAGCTATTGTACCTGGTTAAAATAAATACAAAGTTACCTGTAAAATAAATATTAATCCTAAAATAGCTATAATATAAATGTAATTTATATTGTAGCTATATTAGGATTTATTTTACAGGTAAGTATTTAGCTTTAAATAGGAATCATTTATTTAATAAGAGTTAATTTATTTCGTTAGATAAAAATTATATTTAACTTAGGGGGGTGTTAGTGTTAGGGTTAGACTTAGCTTTAGGGGTTAATACATTTATTAGAATAGCGGTGAGCTCCGGTCGGCAGATTAGGGGTTAATAATTGAAGGTAGGTGTCGGCGATGTTAGGGAGGGCAGATTAGGGGTTAATACTATTTATGATAGGGTTAGTGAGGCGGATTAGGGGTTAATAACTTTATTATAGTAGCGCTCAGGTCCGGTCGGCAGATTAGGGGTTAATAAGTGTAGGTAGGTGTCGGCGACGTTGTGGGGGGCAGATTAGGGGTTAATAAATATAACATAGGGGTCGGCGATGTTAGGGCAGCAGATTAGGGGTACATAGGGATAACCCCACAATTGTCCCCGCCATCTTAAGTACTGGCAGAAACTCTGCCAGTACTAAAATAAAAGGTATATTTGGGCTTTTTTTAGTTTTTTTTTTAGCATATTTACATATGCTGCTGTGTAGGAGCCCCCCTTAGCCCCCAACCTCAAAGATCCCCCACCAAACAGCTCTCTAACCCTCCCCCTCTGCCTTAATGGGCGCCATCTTGGGTACTGGCAGCTGTCTGCCAGTACCCAGTTTAGAACAAAAATGTGCTTTTTTTTTAACAAAAATCCCTTTTTCTGTAGTGTAGCTCCCCCCACACCCAAGAACAACCCCCCACCCCTCCAAGATCCCTTTTACTAAAGTTTATTTGTTTTTTAATGTGTCCCTTTTCCCCCACAGTTACAATCTAATTTTCTGTAGTATAGCGGTTCCCACCCGCTCCCGCCCCGTGCACGCGCCCGCCCGCCACCCTCTGTGCACACGCGCGCGCCCGTGCGCGCCCCCGTCAGCTCCGGCCCCGATCCCGCCCCCCTCCACCTTATACGGCCCATCGATGGCCGCCCACCCGCCTCCCAAGTCAGCTCCCACCCACCAACGTTACCGGCCACCGATGTCCGGTGCAGAGAGGGCCACAGAGTGGCTCTCTCTGCATCGGATGGCCATGCAGGGTTATTGCAGGATGCCTCCATATCGAGGCATCACTGCAATAACCGGAAAGCAGCTGGAAGCGAGCAGGATCGCTTCCAGCTGCTTTCCACACTGAGGACGTGCAGGGTACGTTCTCAGGCATTAACTGCCTTTTTTCTGAGGACGTACCCTGCACGTCCTCAGTCGTTAAGGGGTTAAAAAAGTGGAACCCAGGGCCTGAGTTAAAGGAGAAAGTCCTTTAGCACAGGCCCTGGGATCCACCAAGCTGCCTTCTATTAGCACGGCCCGGGGTTTAAAGAAGAAGTTTGGGGATTAGTGCAGCTCTCCAGCGTGCTAGATGTAAGTATAATGCTACAGGTGAATTTTTTCACCTGTAGCAGAGAAACATATACATTAATTTGATGAAAACAAATGTAAATGTTCCATGAATATTCAGTATTCATTTTGTTTAAAACAAAGTGAATGCTGAATAGTGCTGCAGATGAATATTCGTGGTAACTTTTTTCTCCAAATATTTGTTCCGCAAGATTCGGCTGAACCACATTTTTCTCTGCTGCACATCTCTAGATAAAATCTGTAAGCAATAACAGGAGCTTGCTGGAAAAATATAGCATGGTATCAAATTTGCAAATAAACATTGTTGGATTATAATTAAAATATAAAAACTATAAATAAAAAAATGGAATCTTTTTTATGCGCACAGGTGCAAAAATAAATTACATATTTTAATACATTCAGGAACAATTTAAACATATACTCATCAACTGAGCAATAAAGTAGCAGAAAAAGTGAGCAAAAACTTTTAAGCAGAGAAAAATGCATCAACGTTCAAATTAAAGTAGGTTTCCCCAAGCAACTAGTTTTTCTTATTTTTTAAATTATTAAATGTATTACAATTATTATTGTAATTGTAATTCCTGGTAGCTTATTAAATAAAATGGGTTTGGCAGTTGTTGTTTTTTTTTGTTCTCAGTGTAATTTCATACACTATATTTTTAGTCTCCCCAAGTTAAGCAAGTTCGCAGGGACTATTGTCTGTAGATACAATTCAAAGGATTAGCTAATCTGCAATGAAAATGAAGAATTCCAGTAGATTGAATGTAAGCAGAATTATATATATTTTGCCTGTTGTAAACAATATCAAACAATCCATACTGGTAATGACCATTTGACCTCCATATTTAATTTCACAATGCAATTTTAGAGTAGCACCAATATTTTTGACCCCCACTTATAATTTATCCCTCAGTTTTGTTTATTATATTTACACATGTGGTCTGCATTGTTTTCCATTTATCTTTCTGAAATTTAAAAAAAATAAATGATGTCCGAATAAAGAATGTCTGGTTCTTTACAAACCTTTCTTGCTGGGCAAAACTGCCAGCAGTTGAGTCGGTGAATTTATAAATATTTACATATTAAATATGTGTATATGTTAAAACATTATGAAGTTACAGTGGATGGAACATATCACAAATATTGCTTTTGTGGACCAGCAATTGTAACTACACCTTTGATTTTCATTTATTTACGGTTTTATATTATCTGTGCTTTCCATACATTAGTCGCATTATAAATGCTATATTGTAATCTTCAGTCATTGTGAAATCATGGTAATGCTTCAATACCATAATAGATTGCAAAGAACTGAAAAAAAAAATATTTTAAAGAAAATGTTTGCAAAGTATTTTTCCCAGTATGACCTCTTAATACAGCCCAACATTTTCCTGAACAACAGCATTGCATTAATCTGATGTATGTGCATAAATATAATAGAATGTATTCTATAATGCAGCTTACTTACAATACAGTATGAAAGAAAATGTACCATGATTAATTGCATTTCAAAACAAAAGATGAATGATAACCTTTTAGGATTCCGACATAAAATAGGCCTGAGAAACTTTTATGCTGAAACCTACCTCTTCGTTGATTTATTGCAATGCCTGAGATGTCCTGATTTTAATAGGTTTCCATCTGGCCTATATTTTGTAGCAGAGAACCACAAATTCATTCATGACTGAGCATTCCTACTGGGATATCAATCAGGTCTTCAGTGGCTCTCTTGGAATTAGCCCTGCTGGTTTCTTAGATTAACTTGCTTCAATTTAATGGTTCAATTTAATGCTCAGGGTAAGTTGGAGCTTAATGGTGCATATTTGTATTTATTGGCACCTGCTATATTACTAAATATATATGCAACAGATGAAATGCAAATCTATATTTATATGTTTTATGTGGGTAGATGTTTATATCAAGTATCTATAAACAAATATTCCAAATATTTTTTTTGCAAATGTAATAAAGTGTAGAATATCAGTGACTGACTTGAGATAAAATATTTTTGTTGAAATAACAAGCATGCTCCCTGTCTAATTTAAATTCCGAGTTTCTATATATAATGTGTATGTGTATATAAAATCCGACAATAATGCACACTCTCACTTAACATTGCCACTATCAGGGTGTCAGCAAAATAATACATAAAAGTCTCAGAGGCTGGCACTCACTGGATTTCAGGAATTTGTGTACATTTTATTAGTGTTGTTGAGAAGGTTTGGGGAGATATTCCTCAGACTGTTACCATAAAGCTAGGAAGCACCTAATTGTGTAAAATATAATTATATCCTGCAGTATTAAGATGATCCTTCACTGGAACTAAGGGGACTTGCCCAAACCCTGACTAACAGCCCCCAACCATTATCACTCCTCCAACAAACTTTACTATAGGCATTATGCTTTCCTATAAGTAGCATTCTCCTGGCATCCACCATGCCCAGATTCTTCCATCAGGCTAACAGACAGTGAAGCGTGATTCATCCCTAAAAGAGCATGTTTCTGCTGCTCCAAAGTCCAGTAGCAAAGTGCTTTACACCACTCCAGCCAATGCTTGCATTGCATATGTTGATATATATATAGATTGTAAGTTCCCATGGGAACAGGGCCCTCAATTCCACATGTATTTGTTTTATAAACTTTGTCTGGTGTCTTTTGTATTGTACTGTACTTTTATCTTTGTACCCATGGACAGCGCTGTGGAATCTGTTGGCGCTTAATAAATAAAGAATAATAATAATGATATATATATATATATACACACAACATGGGTGGGGTCAGTCAGTACTCTCAGCTGGACTTGGTACACATCCTATGACCCTGTAACATGCACAGCCCTGGGAGCAAAACAGCACTCTCAGGAAGCTGCACTGTCACCAGAGTCACTAAGAATAGAAAGTTATTAATAATTAATAATCAGTAAGTTTGTCCTATACCAACTATGGTTAACTATTTGCATTAGCAACGCTTAGTGTAGTCAGGGAGGGACTGCAATTAACACAAGATTTACGATTGGTCTGTTGAACAGAAGGTGTGTACCTCCAGACCAATGGGAGTGTAGGAGTGTGATTTTATCTGAATTCTGTGTAAAACATTTTACATGAGGCTTGGAGAATGGTGTTATGCCGAAACATGTCAGCCTGTGGTTCTTTCTCTAATAATTGATTCAGTTTTACCCCGGGGGTCACTAGACCCTGTTTTAATGCATATCTAATAAATTGACTTTTACCTATTCAACACTCGGTGCTCCTCTATCTTTTTGTTATTGTACTCTGTGGCCTCAGGGAGCACAAGTGGTAATAGGAGCCTACAGGAGATAGGTCTTCAGGTCTGCAGTTCTACACAGGATCCGTGAATTTGACAGGCGTGTGAAATACAGGGGAGCAACAGAAAACAAGGAAGGCAGATCCACTCGACTTCAAAATAGAAGTGGAAGCTTGTAATGTTTGGAGTGCCTCTAGCCGGAGGAGAAAGCCCATGCCAGCTGCTTCACAGCCACAAGAGCCTGACAAATATGAGTACAGCTCAACAGCTGTTTCCTTTCTATCGCATTGCTATATTGCGAATGTGAGGATCACTGTATTAAACACACAAGGGGAGTGTTTTGTACGGAGGGAACGTTCTGACTGTGACTGTTGCGGGTAATCTTATGAATGAATTGCAGCTTTTGTTTATCTGCCGAGGTGTATTCAAAAATATAACAAACAGGATTATTACCTCTTTATATCCCACATATGGACTAAGGCAAAGTGGAAGCCATATTCCCCACTTCTAATAAAGTTTTTTTTAGGAGTTGTTTTACCACAGTTTCTTTTAGAGGATCTGGGAAGTCTCCTGTTTTTAGTTAACACTGTACTATTTTTGTGAGGGCTGGGGCGAGTGTTTCAATGAATCCAGATATGAGCTGAGTTGGAGCAGGGTCTAAGTCACATGTAGTAGGGTGCAATTTTTGTATGGTGTTTTTAACACCTTTTACATCTTCATTTGTAAAAGTGGACTATATACTGGGGCAATCTGGCATTCCATTGTAGTGGTTCTGGTGTGTAACTGTTTGGCCTGCTGTAATAGTGGTTTGGATTGAGGAAATCTTGTCTCTGAAGAAGTTCGTAAATCCTTCACATTTATCCTGAGAAAAGTTAGTGGGGCTAAGCATGCATGCTGGTTTGCAGAGCCTTTCTACTGTTGCCTGGGTCTATTGTGGGAGAGTGCAATTTTGCATGATAAAAATGAAGATTTTTTTTCTGAGTTATCTTGGATTGATATTTATTTAGATGTTTGGTAAGAGCGGCTTTATCCTCCGGATCATGTGTTCTGCACCACTTTCTCGAGTTTACGTCCTGTTCTTTTCGTTTCTTTGTTGGAGCTATCAAACCACAGTGCATTGTTGTGGGTTTTGACAGTGCGTATGCGGGTTGGTGCAATGCTTTCTAGGGTGTCTCTCATGGTTTTGTTGTAGAGTCGGACTAAGGAGCTAGGGTCTTCGCAGGTGCCCATTAGTTCACTTAGATCCATATGTGATACTACATCCAATGGTCTCACCCCTTTTAATAAGCGGTGTTTGACCAGGTTCTGAGGCTTGTGTCTAGTTGATTGTGATAAAATGGAGAAGTGAATGGAGTAGTGGTCTGACCAAGTAACTGGGTTTACAGTTACTGGTGACACTTCTAGTCCAGACTCGAACACTGGATCAAGTGTATGACCTTTTCTGTGGGTTGTAGTAGTGACGATTTGTGTGAAGCCGAGTGTACTCATCAAGCTGAGGAGATCCTGCCCAAGCAGGGATAGGGTGTTGTCAATCCAAGTGTTGAAGTATCCTAATATATTCCATCTGGTGTGTTCAAGGATTAAGCCAGCCAAAAGGTCTGGGAGTTCCTGAAGAAATCTCTTCCCATCTCCTGGTGGTCTATATATTAGCAGTATTCGGAATCCTCTCTCTATTGAGAGGCTGGCAGCTACGCATTCAAAAGATTGGGTTTTGTGGACTGATATTGGTCTGGGATTTAAGGATGATTTTGCACAGATCATAACTCCTCCTCCCTTGCGATCTTGTCTCAGGCAGTGGAACACTATGTAATTGTCTGGAATAGCTGCCTCTAGAATAGGCCCTGCATTTTCATCTAACCATGATTCTGTGATGCATGCATATTCGCATGTTTTAATAAGGTCGGCAATAATAGCTGTTTTGTTCTTTATTGATCTGGCATTGCATAAGATTGCTCTGATAGGACAGTCTTGAGATTCTGAGTTTTTGCTCTGTACTTTGGAGACAGCTTGTTTTCTAATGGGGATCACACAAAGAGATTTTCTTGATTTGATAGTGCATTTTTTATGGCTTTTAGGTTGGATCACTTCAATTGGGCTAGCAGGTGGACAGGGTGGTGGGGCAGCTGGGATAGTGTCAGGATATAGAACTTTAAATTTTGTTTTTCCTCCATGACAGCCCCTGTTGATCCCTTTGAAAATGCTGAGTGATTTTAGGGTAGCCACTAGTGAGGGACTGAGTGCCACGACTGCTTTTTGGGGTCTTAGGGAGTGCAGATGTGAGGGCGTATAGGTGGTCATTCCCTCTGCAGTGAAGGGGTTAAAATTGCTTCTAGTTTTTGTAGGGATGTTAGCAGTAAGGGTTGGTTACATTGCCCTGCTCTATAGGATTCAGGCCAGAGTGAGGTGTAAGATTTTTGCACTTCAGGCTGCATTGTAGATAACAGATAAAAAAAGCATGCAGGGGTTTTAAAACCAATGTGTTTTAGTGAAATAAATTTCATCGATTAGTTTTTCTTGTGTTTAGAAATGAAAGCTGAGCATTGCTAAATGGATGATCAAATCCAAAACTCAATATGTGCATGGGTTGAGTCTGTTTTTTGTTTTATTTAGTTTAAGTGTATCTTGTTTGTGGTGTTCAGCTGAAAGTATTTCTGTCTGGTAGTATGATGGTCCAGTGGGACTATATTTCCATCCGTTGAGTATCTCAGTTTAATAATGCCATCCGTTCAATTTTGATGAGTCTAGTTGTGCGTTATGTGGAGTCGATATTGGTCCTTGAAATAACTGTGATGAATTTTGATTGTAAGGAGGTTAAAATTAAGATAAATCCTGGAGAGGTCAGGAGCCTGAGGAAAGTGTGGCAGGCAGCAGCGGAGCCCTAAGATGGGGTTAATACTTTAATGTAGTGTTGGTGATGTGGGCGGGCAGCATATTAGGGGTTATTAGGGTTATTATAGTATTTGTGACGCAGGGGTGGCGGTTTAGGAGTTAATAGGTAGTTTATGGGTGTTAGTTTACTTTGTAACATTTTTGTTATGAGTTTTGTGAAACATTTTTGTTTCACAAAATCCATAACTACTGGTCTTTGATCGCGGAACGGATCATTGCACAATAGGCCATAACGCTAGTGTAATATCTGGACCAAACAACTTGCAATACAGGAGTCCTGAAAATTCCACACTCAAAGGCTATTTTTTGAGTGCGTAATGGAGAGTTGTGGTGCATGCTAAAACGCTAGCGGTATAGCTGTACCGCCATGACTTGTAATACAGAAGACCTGCCATTCCGTGCAATTTTTCAGTGGTATAGCCGTACCACAAAACTTAGAATTTTGCCCTATGTTTTTAATAGAAATATTTCACATTCCAATGTTCTTCATTTAGATGAAAATGTTCTTTTTATTTTTAAATATTTATCTTTATATAGATCTAAATATCTGATTTATATAGAAATAAATATTTAAAAATAAAAAGATTATTGTCTTTTTTATAAAGAAAATTGGAATGTTAAATATTTATAGCTACCTTCGGCTTTAGCACAGTTGGTCTAACACGGTGTCGAGTTAGTGAGTGAGCGTTAAGTGTTAGGTTGTTGTTGGGTTTTTTTCTGGCACACTCCATTGAACTCTATGGGGTCAATTTATCAAGCTCCGTATGAAGTTTGATGCCCCTTGTTTCTGGCGAGCCTTCAGTCTAGCCATAAACAGCAGTTATGCAGCAGTGGTCTAAAGACTGCTGCTCCATAACTTGTCTGCCTGCTTTGAGGCCACAGACAGAAATCAACCCGATCGAATACGATCGGCTTGATTGTCACCCCCTGCTAGCAGCCAATCTACAGGAGGCGGCATTGCACCAGCAGTTCACAAGAACTGCTGGTGCAATGATAAAGCTTCGTATAAAGCATCATATAATGTCCACTCGCACTTACATAAATATACCCCTACAGAGAGCATAAGTTAAAGGGTTTGTGATATCCGCAGTCCTAACTTTTTTACTTTCAACTTCTAATATGCGCGCTAACCCCCAAAAAGTTTACTTTGAATACATTTAACGCGCAAGTGAAAAAAAAATTAGTGCCCCACGGGGGCGGAGCTTGGCCGCACAGGAATATGGCTGCTTGAAGAAATAGCTCTGATGCCCTAAGTTTACTTGCCGACCACAATTGGGTGTATAAATACCTTTCTCAACCTAAATTTCAGCCGTAGCTAATACAGAGATACCCTCAATCACCCTTGGGGAGCTTCATGGAGAGAGAACACACACGCAACAAGAACGGCACAGAAAAGACCCATCTGCGCAATAAGGCCTAGCTACCCACATGCACCGGAAATCAGCCGCAACACTGACCTTGACAGAGAAACCCCTAGCATCGCCCTGGAATTGGAGGAACCGAGACACGGCAGACTATAGTCCCTGCCGGTCTAACACTTAGTGCACTGACCGCCCGAACCGGAACTTTACCCGCGCACGGGCCCTCAGGGGGACCCCAGTGAGCACTGAGCACCAAGCGGGAGGTAAATGGAGCAGGAATCGGAGCACTTCTGGTAGGTGAGTCCCCTCCAAAGCACCATTACCCGATCTTACACACGACCAGACCGACTACCACCGAGACCCGCCTAGGCCGGGATCTGTAAGAACTGCACCTTTTATCAGCTGGCAGGCAAGCAACCCCATAGGACCCAAAGCGGTAACAGGGGATGGAATAAAAACAGAGGGATAGACAATAATAAAAGCCAGTTGAAGGAGGCTAGCATCAGTAATTTAAAATAATAATCAAAATAAACAGACACTAAAACAGACACAAGGCCTAACATAATCCGGTGAGCTCCCTGTTGTTATTGCACTAATTAAAGCAGATCGGTGCTATTACCTTCCCACTATCAGTGCTTCACTGTGCTACAGATCAAGATACATCTACTCAGCTCCTTTAAGACAGTAGCCATACTCATAGGACAGCTGCAGTGACACAGATAAAAGGGATCCCTGCAGCTCTACTTGTTAATTAGAAAATAGAAAAGGAAAAAATCATTCTTCTTTGAGGCAAAACAAATAAATAAAAGATAAATAAAAAGACAGAAGATATATAGAACTCATGCAGCCTGAAATGCCCAACAAAAGGCTCACTAAAATGAACAAAGACTATAAAACCTCTACCATGAGTAATTACTTAAAACCAGCTGAACCTGTCCCAAAGCCATCATGCGAGTCATCTATTAAACAGAGACAAGAAACAGAAACTCAAACTACCATGGGTTACTCAGATACCTCTCAACAGGTTACTAAAAACAACCTCAAATACTTTGCCTCTAGAGAAGATATAAGAGAGGCCATGCAGGAAGTAAAGGACATGTTTAATGAATTTAAGAAAGATATTACAGTTCTAGAGCACAAAGTCCTAACCATAGAAAAGAAACAGGAAATTCAGCAGTCAGAATTGCGATCTCAATCTGACAACACCCAATTGCACGCAGACATGCTACATAACCTAATGGAGAGAATGGAAGATTTGGAAAACAGGAGCCGCAGGAACAACCTGCGGATCCAAGGAATCACTGAATCAATTCCTCCAGATGCCCTGCAGGGGCACCTACAAAGCTTTTTCCGGACAGCAAAAAATACACCATCTGCACCAGAGGTCCCTATCGAACGGGCCCACCATGCCCTACGCCCAAGACCACCAACCAAAGAACCGCCGAGAGACGTGACAGTAAAACTGCTATCATTCAGAGATAAAGAAGAAATACTCAAAGGGGCAAGGAACACATTGCCTCTTACACATGCTGGAATAGAAATTCAGATATATTCGGACATATGCCCTGCTACTCTACAAAAAAGAAAAGACTTGAAATTCGTTACAGCAGTCCTGAGAGAAAACGGCATCCCTTACAGGTGGGGTTTCCCCACATGCATAGTAGTCACAAAAAACAACACCACCTCAGTGTTCCGCTCTCTAGACGACCTACCATCTTTCAACAACTCTCTTAATTTGTCAATTAAGCTACCCCCGGCACTGGAGCAACTGCAGAACCCAACCGCTACTGCAGAAGAATCAGCTGCTGACGACACACTGTAGCTGGAGTAACATAACCACCAGGAGAAGGAACAACCCCTTTAAAATGACTGGGTAGAACCGTGCTGGTCCCCCAACGTAACCTGATCTGAAGGAATATGAACTCTCCGCCTAGAGACTATTTCAGACTGAGTAAGATCTATAACTCCTTGGAGTCCTGGATAATAACAACGTCCTCTTTATATCAAGATAAGTTGAACCCATGTTCACCTGTTAATTCATGTTGTGATGCTCTGTACAATGTTTCTGTATTTACTAAAAATGTACCCTCACACAGGAGTCACAACACTCACTGATTTAGGAATAAAGAGTAGAAATAGACTCTACACACACATGGACCAGCCGCAATACCTACACACACTACTCTCAACCATGTTCACACTACACACACTGCTACGGCTGACCTTATTCACACACTCACCCACTTAACCTATAACCTTACATAAACATTAAGTTCATAGGCAAGGAACTAGGGCCTCTTCCCCTAGAAAGTTTACGGTTACTGTTTGACTGTTTTTTTTTCCTGATTTGATTAATCTTATTGTCTTTGCTGCTATATTGCCCTACACAGATTTTTTCCCTTACAGGTTTGACTGCCACGGGTGGAGGTAAGCTCATTCTTATCCCCATCTAACCCATCCCCGGGTCCTACTCTACAGGCCTAGTGACATTCTCCTGTTTCCCCAGACCTGCCTGTCCCTTTCCCCTAACACCAACTGCACATTTGTCTTAACCAGTTACCACCATCTGTTGCAATGCCAGCCCATAAAGCGCATTCCCTGCCCCAGGGTATAGAACTGATCACAGTCAATGTAAAAGGCTTGAATAGCCCAAATAAAAGGGCGATAGTGCTTACCGAACTCCAAAGAATGAGAGGAGACATAGTTCTCCTCCAAGAAACTCACTTCAGAAAGGGCCACGAACCTAAATGGTTCCAAAAACACTACACCCAAGCTTATTTCTCATCAGGGCCAACTAAAAAGGGAGGATTGGGCATCCTGTTCCATAAGAAAATCCCCTTCAGTCCCACACAAATTGAAAAAGACCCTGAAGGCCGTTATATCATGATTGTAGGCCTCCTATATAACAGACCAGTAACATTAATAAATCTCTACTTTCCCAACACAGCAAAAGCCCAGTTCCTCAAACGGATGAGGCAAAAAATTCATGAAATCCAAAAAGGCGCACTCTTTATCGGGGGAGACTTTAATATCCCAATAGATCCCCGTCTTGATACTTCTGACGGCTCCTCCAGCATAATACCCAAGACATTAAAACTGATAACACAATACCTGAAGGAGGTGGTAGTACATGATGTATGGCGAGTCACGCACCCAAACACTAAGGATTTTACCTTCTACTCCCACCCCCACAATAAATACTCCAGGATAGACTACATTTATTTGGATACATTGGGTCTCACTACCATATCGGATTGCACCATACGGAATATCACATGGTCGGATCACGCCCCCGTCTGTTGCACGATTCACTGGCCAGACTCCCCGATATCAGCTCATGTGTGGAAACTCGATGACACACTGTTAGATGACCCTGTCACTGCTGCAGACCTCACCAAATCACTCCAAGAATATTTTCAACTAAACAAAACAGACACTCTTCCCTTAACCACCATATGGGAAGCGCACAAATGCGTAATCCGGGGGGAACTCATAAAAATAAGGGCTAGACATAATAGACTCAAAAGAGAAAGACTCCACTCCTTACTAACTAGAATATCTCATTTAGAACAACAACATAAAAATAGTCCCACAAACACTACTCTTTTGATAGACCTGACACAAGCTAAAACAGAACTATCAACCCATCTAGGTGCAGAACAACAAAAAAGGCACTTTTCCTGAACCAAACATTTTATGAGCAGGGCGACAAAGCAGGCAAACTGCTAGCTAGGGCCCTAGCGCGCAAAAAGCTCAAAACGTACATCCATGAGATCAAAGACTCTAACAACGTCACCCATCATGACGCGAAAAGCATAGCAAACACATTCAGGGAATATTATGAGACACTCTATAACAGACACCCGAGCGTTGTTAGTTCAACAGGTCCACAGAATGGTAGAGAAGACACACCCCAGATACAGGACTATCTGTCAAAGGTGGAGTTGCCGTCTCTTTCAGAGAATGTTAAGGCCTCACTAGATGAACCTTTCAATATTACTGAAATTTTACAAACTATAAAAAATCTACCATCGGGTAAAAGCCCTGGCCCAGATGGCCTAAACTCCAAATATTACAAGAAATTTGCCCACATACTCGCCCCCCACTTACTTTACATAATAAATGCAGGGCGTCCCTGCCTGGCTCCATGCTAGAAGCACACATAGTAGTACTACCTAAACCAGGCAAACCCCCCATAAAACCAGAAAACTTCCGTCCAATCTCCTTGCTAATTTCTGATATCAAAATCTTGGCCAAACTACTATAATAGCAAACAGAATCAATAAATTTCTACCACAATTGATCTCAACTGACCAGATGGGTTTCATCCCACATAGAGAGGCAAGAGATAACACGCTTAAAGTAATCCAGCTGATCTCACATGCCAAAATAACATCTGTCCCTTTCACCCTCCTTTCAACAGATGCGGAGAAGGCGTTTGACCGAGTTAACTGGTCATTCATGCTTTCTACACTTCAGAAAATGAACTTCGGCCCCGGCCTTATGAGATGGGTCTCCTCCCTATATTCCACCCCAAATGCCAGGGTGTATGTGAATGGAGTCCTATCAGATTCATTCCCAATTTTGAATGGGACCAGGCAGGGATGTCCACTCTCCCCGTCCTGTTTGCTATATCAATAGAGCCCCTAGCCAGTAAAATAAGGATGAACCCCGCTATCTCAGGCATTATGGTACATAACACGGAGTACAAACTAGCTATGTACGCGGATGACATACTAATCACACTTACAAATACACTACACTCACTGCCTGAAGTACTGAGCGAGATGGAGCACTACGGTACTGTCTCCAACTTCCATCTAAACCTCAATAAATCCAAGCTTCTTAATATCAACGAGTCAAACGATAACTTCAACCGCATAGCTAATGCTTGCCCTCTTAGAATAGTACGTAAGGAACTGTATTACTATCCGACCGACCCTGCCCAAAACCATAGAAGCCAACTACAAAAAAATCAAGGAGGAAATAATTGCAGACCTCTCAGGGTGGCGGAAAAAATCCTTTTCATGGATAGGTAGAATTAACATTGTAAAAATGAATGTTTTACCCCGCATTCTATATATCCTACAAACCATCCCACTAACACCAACCACCCCACACATCCATAACATTCAAAAAGCTATGGAGGATTTTGTATGGCAGGGTATCAAGCCCAGAATAAATAGGAATACCTTATACAGACCCCGATCACAGGGAGGGACAGGTCCAACACATAGTAGAGTGGAGTCAAAACCTCACCCACAAAGCGTGGATAAGACTAGACTTCTCCAATATTCTAATGTGGGATCCATGGTGTGGATCCTGCATAAACACCGTCCCTCACATCTACAACTATACCCGCTTCTTAAAGAGACTATGATGGTATGGGACAAGATAGCAGCCACCCAAGCTCACATCTCGTCCCCGACATCTCCACTTACCCCGATTAGAGGTAATCCAGCCACAAACATCCAAGCTTTTGCGAGACAGGACGGGGAAAATCCACCTCTAAACAAACTGTCGATAAATAAAGCTCTTTCCAATAATAAACTCAAATCACAACAGGACCTTAGAGACTGGGACCCAGACCTTTTTGCTTCTTGGTTCCATTGCGCACAACTCTCACACTATGTGTCAACACACAGACACAAAACATCGCTATTCAGAACACCTACACCCTTTGAGAACCTCTGCACTCTAACCACTCCACCTAAGCACCTGATCTCCCAACTTTATGAAACACTACAAAGCGGCGGCCTACATGACCTCCCTATGTTCACACAGGGGTGGCACAGGGAGTTGGGACAGGAATACGAACCCAAAACATGGCATAGAACCTTTGACATAACAAAAAAATGCTCAATATCGGCCAGAACCCAAGAAGTCCAATACAAATTTCTAAGCAGATGGTACTTAACCCCCTATAGAATCAAAAAGATATACCCCAATACAACGGGAAAATGCTGGAGAGGTTGTGGGGCAGAAGGCACCATGTTACACATATGGTGGGAATGCCCCAAAATAAGGGACTTCTGGAATGAGGTGTTTGCTGAAATTAACAGGAAACTCCAACTTTCTATCCAATCAACAGCCTCAACCCTACTCTATTTAGACCTCTCGGAATTCAACCACCAACATGACAGGTCCCTATTCATTACTATGATCAATGGAGCTAAAGCTCTGATACCTAAGAAATGGAAGACTCAGTCAATACCTTCCATACTAGACTGGGAAAGCCTTGTCATTGCATATCTACAGCTTGAAATATACCACTACATCAAGATAGGGAGACCCGACCTACATGAATACATGTACCTAACGTGGAAAGACACTCCAATTTGAACAAACCTCCCCCCACCCAGCCCCCTCCACACACTACAACCACAGAGACATCTACCCCAACACTGGGCTTTAACAGCCTCCACCCGTGGCAGTCCATAAGTCATCCTTATCTCCCCCTCCTCCCCCCCTCACCTTACACCAATTCCACCCTCCCCCTCCCTCTCCAATAAGATGAACCCTTCTCCCCCCACACCTGGACCCCCCCTTCCCCCTCTCCCCCCTCCCCTCCTTAAGCCCCCCCCCCCATGGAGAATTTTCTAAACTAACACCCTACCTGTGTAGGAACCAAACTGTAATCACTGTTATTGTTAAGTTCATATCTATTCACCAAAGTCAATGATTTAAGTTTCAATAGGAAATGTAAAATTTAAAAACAAAAACCTGCAAGGTGGAAACGAACTGCAGGAGCATGTTTATCCGTTCTAAAGCCAGCTCCCATATAGGGTTGGACGAAGACAGTGCATTATCACAATAGGCTTCTAAGACCTTCCAGCTGCATGAGGCCTCAAGAAAAAAATGAAAAAACACCAAAAAGACTTTTAAAATTTGTCCAGCAGCTTGAAATACTGTCCCTGTTTACAGCCTCAAATGTCTTGTGGCTCCTGTAATGCTATATTTGATTTATATAAATAAAGCTTTGCAAAATAAAAAATAAAAAAAAATTAGTGCCCCACTTGTAATCTGGTCCAGACTCTTTAATATATGTCTACCTATCATATATATCATAACAGATCTTTTGATATAGAAGTCTGATGATACAGACCAGCAATAGTGAATAGATAAAAAGCTAGTTTACTTACTAAATTAACAAAGTAACAATATTAAAAGGGAAATAAAACACAAAAAAATATTTTGTGATTCAGACAGAGCATAGAATTTAAAAAATAAACAGCTAAATTACGAGTTTTGAACGCTATAGGGAAATTAACGAACGCAACAAAAGTTGCGTTATTTAATCCCCTATTGCGCTGCCATTACAAGTTTTTTAAAACCCGGCTTGTGCGGGCGATATGGTGATTTTAAGCTCCATGCAGCACCAAAAACACACGTTGTTTTGACGTGCTCATGCACGCTTTCCCCATAAGCATCAATAGGGAGAGCAGGTCAGAAAAAGTCTAACACCTGCGATTGCGGAAAGAAAAGCTCCGTAATGCAGCCCCATTGTTGTCTATGGTGAAAAAGAAAATAACTTTTAAACCTAATAGCCTAACATAAACCCTACATCTAAACACCCCTAATCTGCCGCCCCCGACATCACCAACACCTACCTACAGTTATTAACCCCTAATCTGCCGCTCCCAATGTCGCCACCACCTAAATAGAGTTATTAACCCCTAATCTGCCGCTCCCAATATCGCCACCACTATACAAAAGTTATTAACCTCTATTCCGCCACACCTCAACATCGCTGCCACTATATTAAAGTTATTAACCCCTATTCCACTACTCCCCAACATCGCCTCAACTATATCAAGTTATTAACCCCTAAACCTCTGGCTTCCCACATAACTGCCACAAAATAAACCTATTAACCCCTAAACCACAAGCCCCCCACATCGCAACAACCTAAATTAAACTATTAACCTCTACACCTACCCCTAAACCTAACTCTAACCCTAACACCTCCTAATTTTAACATAATTAAAATAGATCTAAATTAAATTTTCAATTATTAACTAAATAATACCTATTTAAAACTAAATACATACTTATCTGTAAATTAAAACCTAAGATAGCTACAATATAACTAATAGTTACATTGTAACTAGCTTAGATTTTATTTTTATTTCACAGGTAAGTTTGTATTTATTTTAACTAGGTAGACTAGTTAGTAAATAGTTATGAACTATTTACTAACTACCTAGTTAAAAAAAATACAAACTTACCTGTGAAATAAAACCTAAGCTACCTTACACTAAAATCTAACATTACAAAAAATAAAAAATAAAAAAAATCACAAAAAATAAAAAACCTACCATTACAAAAAATGAAAAAACCTACCATTACAAAAAAAAACACGAAATCATCCAAAAAATAAAAATTATTATGAGTCATCCAATAGAATGAGAGCTGCTTAAATCCTATTGGCTGATTTGAACAGCCAATAGGATTTTAGCAGCTCTAATTCCTATTGGCTGATTCAAATTTTTCAGCCAATAGGAATGCAAGGGGCGTCATCTTTGATCGCGTAACTTGCATTGAAGATCCAGTGTACGGCGGTGACCGCATAAAGAGGATGCTGCGCGCCGGATGTCTTCAGGATGGACCCGCTCTGCGCCACCAGGATCAAAATAGAAGATGCCGCCTGGATGAAGATTGAAGAGGCCGCCTGGATAAAGACTTCTTGCCGCTTGGATGAGGAATTCGCCGCTGGGATGAAGTTTGAAGAGACCGTCTGGATTAAGACTTCTCGCCGCCTGGATGAAGATCGTTGAAGCGGGACTTCAAAAACTGTAGTTTCGGGGGTTAGTGATGGGTTTTTTAGGTTGTTTTTTTTTTTAGTTTAGGCATGTAAAAGAGCTAAATGCCCTTTTAAGGGCAATGCCCATCCAAATGCCCTTTTCAGGGCAATGGGTAGCTTAGGTTTTTGTTAGAGTTAGGTTTTTTTGGGGGGTTGGTTGGGTGGTGGGTTTTATAGTTGGGGCATCTTTGTATTTGTTTTACAGGTAAAAGAGCTGTTTAACTTAGGGCAATGCCCTTCAAAAGGCCCTTTTAAGGGCTATTGGTAGTTTATTGTAGGCTAGTTTTTTTTTTTTTATAGGACTATTAGATTAGATGTAATTCTTTTTTATTTTTGATAATTTCATTTGTTATTTTTCGTACGTTAGTGTTTGTTATTTTTTTGTTAGTCTTTTATTTTTGTAATTAGATACTTTGTAATTTTTAGTAATGTTAAAAAAAATTGAATGTGTAGTTTAGTTTAATTTAATTGGTAGTTAGTTTAATTTCAGTTTAATAATTATATTAGTTTAATTGTTAGTTTAAATTTAGTTTTTTTAATTTGACAGGTAAGATTTAATTTAAGGTAGGAAAATTGTAATGTTAATCTAAAGTTAGGGGGGTGTTAGGTTTAGGGGTTACTAGTTTAATTTAGTTTATTGAGATGTGGGGGGCTTTTGGTTTAGGGGTTAATAGTTTACTTTCGTATATTTCGTTGTGGGGGCTTGCGGTTTAGGGGTTAATAGGTTTATTATAGTGGCGGCGGTGTAGGGCTTAACTTTAATATAGTGGGGGCGATGTTGGCAGGCGGCAGATTAGGGGTAAATAATAATTAAATAGTGTTTGTGATGCAGGAGGGAGGCGGTTTAGGGGTTAATACATTTATTATAGTGCTGACGATGTCGGGGAGCGGCTGAATACGACAAGATCCGTAACGTCATCTGAGAGCAGTAGTTATGAGTTTTATGCTACAAATCTGTTACATAAAACTCATCACTAAACTGCTACAAAGTATACTAAACACCCATAAACAGTATACTAAACACCCATACAGGGCCGCCACTAGAAATTTTGGGGCCCCTGACTTAACCATTGATCAGGCCCCCCCCCCTTGACATGTACAATTTTTGACCAAGTGACTAAAACGTATATGCACTTTTTTCTAAAGTGTCTATTTAAACTTGGAAATGTTGTAAAGGTAGTAACATACAAACATACAAACACACAGATACACTGAAACACACACACTCACACATAAGGATTCACATATAGACACTCTAGCAGACACGTAAAGGAACACACAAACGCACTCAGACACAGACACTCAGCACTTGATTACATTGACCTGACAAGTAATGAGGTAGACTACAGTTCTGTAAAAAAAGGAGATTTAGAAAACAAAATATGGAGTTCTGATTATCTTTTTGTAAAGGAAGATGCCAACTAAATGATGACAACAGCATGCAGTGGCTGAAAGGAAGGGCCCTGAACTGCCTAAACAATAATTTAAAGGTTAAATGGTGGATTGGTGACTTCCGTAAAGGTCTCAAAGTCTGTAGAAAGATGTGAATAATCAGTAGTAAGGTCAAAATGTACTAAAAAGGAACAGACAATAGACACACACACACAAACTCAAACTTGCACATACACCCAAGGAAACACTGACAGAGACAGCCTCAGAAAATGCACAAAGACATACACACAAAGACATACACACACAGAGAGACAACCACATAAAACACAGAAAGACATACATACACACACCCTCACTGAGACATCCACAGAAAACACACAAAGACATACAAAGACATACACACACCCTCACAGAGACACCCACAGAAAACACACACCCTCACAGAGACATCCACAGAAAACAGACATATACACCCACCCTCACAGAGGCATCCAGAGAAAATACACAAAAGCAAACATACACACACCCTCGCAGAGACACCCATAGAAAAAGCTCAAAGACATATGCACACACCCTCACAGACATCCACAGAAAATGCACAAAGACATACACACCCACCCTCACAGAGAGACCCACAGAAAAAAAATGCATACACACTCATAGAGACATAAACCAAAGCACAAAGACATAAACACAGACACCCACAGAAGGAAACATTTATGCACCTTGCATCCCCTAAATCAACAGTGTGTGACATGCATGATAAAAAATTGCAGAAATCAAGAGATCACTTTTTAAAGAATCATATTTGTAAATGTGTAAACAAAATAATTCTGTGAATTCAAAATTGTACATTAATGATCTGGGTAGATGGCTAGATGAAGAAAAGTACTTTTAAAAGGTTGACGTGTTTTTTTTTGTTTTGTTTTTCCCCAACCAAGAGCACAACTTCAAATATAGTGTACAAATGTTCCCATCTGTCAGCTGTACTTATGGATTTTGAAAATGCTGTACTCTATATGGTCTTAGTGGAACCATAAGCTGTGATACTCATACCATTAGATCTGGTTAAATGCAGGATTTAGGCTTGTTGGTATGTAACAAAAGGGCACCTACCATTTGTGTATTGAGGAGGAAACATTTCTGCATGGTTTTAAATATAGAATTTCTACAGCATTGTCAAATAATCATAAATACACTGCTGCTAAAAAATGTGTTTTTATGGACCCCTGGCCCCACCATACAACTACCACACTGAAGTTACAATCCGAAATTGCACAAAGAAATAAAAAACATTTGCTAAGTAAGTCCTACCTCCTCTGTAAATGAAAGTGATCTGCCGTCTGACTCAGGCACACACTGTACAAAGTGCCAAGTCTGTCTCACACTGAGCATAGTGGTTTAGTGCACACTCAGAAATCCTCTCAAATGCTAATACTTTACTCCTTGTAATAACATTTTCCATGCTCAGTTAGCACTCTGCCGTAGTATCCACTGGTTGCTGCCAAAATGTAAAAAAAATATATATATATATTTTTTTTTAAGTTCTTGCCTCATGGGGCCCCCCTGGCCCATTGGGCCCCTGACAGGAGTCACCCCTGTCACCCCCTGATGGCGGCCCTGCACCCATAAACTACCTAACACCCATAAAATAACTAAGGCGAATCAGGCTCGCCACAAATACGCTGCGGAATTCCAGTGTATTTGCGGTTGACAGCTTGATAAATAGAGGCCATAGTAAAAATGCAAAAAAATCTCTGGTACTTTGAGCAATTTTTTCTCTGAAAGCCCCAGTAGTCAAGGGGTTAAAATGTATCCTAAACAGCAGTTAATAGAAAAAAAAATCACATTTTGATTAAAAAAAAATTGATTGATTAAAAAAAATATATATGTGGAAGAAGTATAAAAAATTATATTTTATCTTATTAAAAGCACTGCTTTCAAATGATACTGATATATGTATAGTGGTGCTGATATAATTAGGTTTATAAAAATGGGTATATTTATTTATTATAGTCCCGCTGATTCCAGTACCACTTTAAGGAAACTGAAGCATTCAAGTTTTAGCAAATTGTTTCTTTTATTGATATTATAATTCCCCTACACACATAAAACCACTATTACTGTAGAGAACATTTTGAGCTAAAACAGCCTTTTGTCAGTTCAACCTTATCATCATATAATTGAACCAAATGTTTAAAACCCTGAAGCGGAACTGAACCCACTACTTCTGATTTCATCCGTCAATGAATTTAAAGATAAAGAAAAAAAGATTTCCATAGAAACAGTAATCTGCTACATGTAATTACCATACTGCATAATTATAAAAAAAAAACGCCAGTGCAAGACTTTCTGAAAAATAAGGATATAAACATAAATGCACTGATGTTAAGAGATCATAATAAGCTGCAAAATGTCATATTTTCCAAAAACACACCTGAGAATAAATCTGTTTTTACATTAATAACTTGATACCAAAACTCAAGATAGGAACATGAGGCATATATTTGTAATATTATTCATCTGCAGCTGTATTATTGTAACATAGCATAAAAACTCAACTTTTGCATAACCAACACTGTTATATTAGTATACTTTTTTTTTGAGTTTTAAAACAAGCTTTATTAAAGAGAAGTTGAGAAC
The DNA here is from genome assembly GCF_027579735.1 of Bombina bombina. Lineage (NCBI taxonomy): Eukaryota > Metazoa > Chordata > Amphibia > Anura > Bombinatoridae > Bombina > Bombina bombina. Next base: position 1,197,443,408 of record NC_069501.1, on the reverse strand, counting down.
AACATAGTCAATAAATACATTCCTTTGATCATGGATACAGCATTCGTAACATTCACAGTGAAATGTCTATTACAAAGCATCTAAAGTCCAAGAGGCTGTTCAAAGATTATATCCATTTACCATATAGTCTGTTTCTCTTTACTGTATAATTTGCATAGAGATGATTCATTACTCCTGAGCTTGTTTCGGCCAGCTAATTTGCTCGCTGTGTTATAGAATTCCTATTAACAGATAAACTTAAAGGGCCATTAAACCCAAAATTTTTCTTTCACAATTCAGATAGAGAATACAATTTTAAACAACATTCCAATTTACTTCTATTATCTAATTTGCTGCAATGTTTAGATATCCTTTGTTAAAGAAATAGCAATGCACATTGGTGAGCCAATCACATGAGGCATCTATGTGCAGCTACCAATCAGAAGCTACTGAGCCTATCTAGATATGCTTTTCAGGAAAGAATATCAAGAAAATGAAGCAAATTAGATAATTTAAGTAAATTATAAAGTTGTTTAAAATGGTATTCTCTATCTAAATCATGAAAGAAAAAATTTGGGTTTTATGTCCCTTTAAACTTTGGAACTTAACATTAGGATCTTTGCTTTCATATAATTGGTAGTCACTCGGCTTTCTGTTACATACCACCGAGTCTAAGTTAATTCCTGATGTTACAGCCTTACTCACCATTTCGTAAGGCAGGGAGAGTAAAGAATAGTGAAGAGAAAGTTCGTAAAGTGCGGAAGAGAGGGGGGGAGAGGGAAAAAAAAGAAAAAAAAAAAAGAAGGGGGGGAAGGGGGGGGGATGGACTGGAGGGAAGGGGGGGGATTAGGGTGATTATTCGTGAGTAGCGGGATGTCGGTAGATTTGTCATTCGTTTCACAGTTATCTGATGTATTATCACTCATTATAGCCCTTTGCCCTCTCAGATCAGTGTCATCATCTCATGTGTAACTAGTTTGCCTGATTTGAGATAGTGATATCTTTCGAGTCTAAGCAATTCCCCCACAGATGCCTAGATTTAGAGTTTTGTCGGTAACGACTCGCGTAGCTAACGCATGCTTTTTTCCCCCGCACCTTTTAAATACCGCTGGTATTTAGAGTTCACAGAATGGCTGCGTTAGGCTCCAAAAAGGGAGCGTAGAGCATAATTTACCACCACTGCAACTCTCAATACCAGCGGTGCTTACGGACGCGGCCAGCTTCAAAAACGTGCTCGTGCACGATTCCCCCATAGGAAACAATGGGGCAGTTTGAGCTGGAAAAAAACCTAACACCTGCAAAAAAGCAGCGTTCAGCTCCTAACGCAGCCCCATTATTTCCTATGGGGAAACACTTCCTAAGTCTGCACCTAACACCCTAACATGTACCCCGAGTCTAAACACCCCTAACCTTACACTTATTAACCCCTAATCTGCTGCCCCCGCTATCGCTGACACCTGCATATTTTTTTAACCCCTAATCTGCCGCTCCGTACACCGCCGCAACCTACGTTATCCCTATGTACCCCTAATCTGCTGCCCCTAACACCGCCGACCCCTATATTATATTTATTAACCCTTAATCTGCCGCCCCCAATGTCGCCTTCACCTACCTACAATAATTAACCCCTAATCTGCCGACTGGACCTCGCCGCTACTCTAATAAATGTATTAATCCCTAAAGCTAAGTCTAACCCTAACACTAACACCCCCTAAGTTAAATATAATTTAAATCTAACGAAATAAATTAACTCTTATTAAATAAATTATTCCTATTTAAAGCTAAATACTTACCTGTAAAATAAACCCTAATAAAGCTACAATATAAATTATAATTATATTGTAGGATTAATATTTATTTTACAGGCAACTTTGTATTTATTTTAACTAGGTACAGTAGCTATTAAATAGTTAATAACTATTTAATAGATACCTAGTTAAAATAATTACAAAATTACCTGTAAAATAAATTCTAACTTAAGTTACAATTAAACCTAACACTACACTAGCAATAAATTAATTAAATAAAATACCTACAATTATCTACAATTAAACCTAACACTACAGTATCAATAAATTAATTAAATAAAATACCTACAATTATCTACAATTAAACCTAACACTACACTATCAATAAATAAATTAAATACAAATAAATACAATTAAATAAACTAACTAAAGTACAAAAAAATAAAAAAAGCTAAGTTACAAAAAATAAAAAAATTAATTACAAACATAATAAAAATATTACAACAATTTTAAGCTAATTACACCTACTCTAAGCCCCCTAATAAAATAACAAAGCCCCTCAAAATAAAAAAATGCCCTACCCTATTCTAAAATTAAAATAGAAAAGCTCTTTTACCTTACCAGCCCTTAAAAGGGCCTTTTGCGGGGCATACCCCAAAGAATTCAGCTCTTTTGCCTGTAAAAAAAAACATACAATACCCCCCCCAACATTACAACCCATCACCCACATACCCCTAATCTAACCCAAACCCCCCTTAAATAAACCTAACACTAAGCCCCTGAAGAGCTTCCTACCTTGTCTTCACCATGCCAGGTATCACCGATCGCTCCAGGCTCCGAAGTCTTCATCCAAGCCCAAGCGGGGGCTGGCGATCCATCATCCGGCTGAGGTCTTCTATCAAGCGGCGGCTGAAGAGGTCCAGAAGAGGCTCCAAAGTCTTCCTTCTATCCGGGCAGAAGAGTAGATCCGGACCGGCAACCATCTTCTTCGAAGCGGTGACAAGCTGCTCCATCTTGAAGACCTCTGGCGCGGATCCATCCTCTTCTTGCGATGTCCTAAATCCGAATGAAGGTTCCTTTAAATGACGTCATCCAAGATGGCGTCCCTCGAATTCCGATTGGCTGATAGGATTCTATCAGCCAATCGGAATTAAGGTAGGAAAAATCTGATTGGCTGATGGAATCAGCCAATCAGATTCAAGTTCAATCCGATTGGCTGATCCAATCAGCCAATCAGATTGAGCTTGCATTCTATTGGCTGATCGGAACAGCCAATAGAATGCGAGCTCAATCTGATTGGCTGATTCAATCAGCCAATCAGATTTTCCCTACCTTAATTCCGATTGGCTGATAGAATCCTATCAGCCAATCAGAATTCGAGGGACGCCATCTTGGATGACGTCATTTAAAGGAACCTTCATTCGGACTTAGGACGTCGCAAGAAGAGGATGGATCCGCGCCAGAGTTCTTCAAGATGGAGCAGCTTGTGACCGCTTGGAAGAAGATGGTTGCCGGTCCGGATCTACTCTTCTGCCCAGATAGGAGGAAGACTTTGGAGCCTCTTCTGGACCTCTTCAGCCGCCGCTTGATAGAAGATTTCAGCCGGATGATGGATCGCCAGCCCCCGCTTGGGCTTGGATGAAGACTTCAGAGCCTGGAGCGATCGGTGATACCTGGCATGGTGAAGACAAGGTAGGAAGCTCTTCTGTTTTTTTTTTACAGGCAAAAGAGCTGAATTCTTTGGGGTATGCCCCGCAAAAGGCCCATTTAAGGGCTGTTAAGGTAAAAGAGCTTTTCTATTTTAATTTTAGAATAGGGTAGGGCATTTTTTTATTTTGGGGGCTTTGTTATTTTATTAGGGGGCTTAGAGTAGGTGTAATTAGTTTAAAATTGTTGTAATATTTTTATTATGTTTGTAATTAATTTTTTTATTTTTTGTAACTTAGCTTTTTTTATTTTTTGTACTTTAGTTAGTTTATTTAATTGTATTTATTTGTAGGTATTTTATTTAATTTATTTATTGATAGTGTAGTGTTAGGTTTAATTGTAGATAATTGTAGGTATTTTATTTACTTCATTTATTGCTAGTGTAGTGTTAGATTTAATTGTAACTTAGGTTAGGATTTATTTTACAGGTAATTTTGTAATTATTTTAACTAGGTAGCTATTAAATAGTTCTTAACTATTTAATAACTATTGTACCTGGTTAAAATAAATACAAAGTTGCCTGTAAAATAAATATAAACCCTAAAATAGCTACAATATAATTATAATTTATATTGTAGCTATATTAGGGTTTATTTTACAGGTAAGTATTTAGCTTTAAATAGGAATAATTTATTTAATAAGAGTTAATTTATTTCGTTAGATTTAAATTATATTTAACTTAGGGGGGTGTTAGGGTTAGGGTTAGACTTAGCTTTAGGGGTTAATAAATGTATTAGCGTAGCGGTGAGGTCCGGTCGGCAGATTAGGGGTTAATACTTGAAGTTAGGTGTCGGCGATTTTAGGGAGAGCAGATTAGTTAATACTATTTATTATAGGGTTATTGAGGCGGGAGTGAGGCGGATTAGGGGTTAATACATTTATTATAGTGGCGGTGAGGTCCGGTCGGCAGATTAGGGGTTAATAATTGTAGGTAGGTGGAGGCGACGTTGGGAGCGGCAGATTAGGGGTTAATAAATATAATATAGGGGTCGGCGGTGTTAGGGGCAGCAGATTAGGGGTACATAGGGATAATGTAAGTGGCGTCGGTGTGTGGTCGGCAGATTAGGGGTTAAAAATTTTTAATAGAGTGGCGGCGATGTGGGGGGGCCTCGGTTTAGGGGTACATAGGTAGTTTATGGGTGTTAGTGTACTTTAGAGCACAGTAGTTAAGAGCTTTATGAACCGGCGTTAGCCCAGAAAGCTCTTAACTCCTGGCTTTTCTCTGCGGCTGGAGTTTTGTCATTAGATTTCTAACGCTCACTTCAGCCAAGACTCTAAATACCGGCGTTAGAAAGATCCCATTGAAAAGATAGGATACGCAATTGACGTAAGGGGATCTGCGGTATGGAAAAGTCGTGGCTGGAAAGTGAGCGTTAGACCCTTACCTTCAAGACTCTAAATACCAGCGGTAGCCCAAAACCAGCGTTAGGAGCCTCTAACGCTGGTTTTGACGGCTAACGCCAAACTCTACATCTAGGCCTCTGTGTCTCCATTCCTGCAAAGTTGGGCCCTGCGTTTTTTTCCAATGAACAGGTATTAGACCCTTTGTGCCGTTTAACATCAGTAGGAGTAGCAGATATTTATCTTCCCATATTAGTACACTTTTTACCTCTATAATTACCTTGTATCTAAGCTTCTGCAGACTGCCCCTTTATTTCAGTCCTTTTGACAGACTTGCATTTTAGCCAAACAGTGCCCTCTCATAAGTAAGTCCACAGGATTGAGCACAATGTTATCTGTATGGCACACATGAACTACCGCTGTCTAGTTCTGAAACACTGTCAAATGCACTGAGATAAGAGGTGGTCTTCAAGGGCTTAAAATTAGCATATGAGCCTACCTAGGTTTAGCTTTCAACAAAGAATACCAAGAGAACAAAGCAACATTCCTGATAAAAGTAAATTGGAAAGTTGTTTATAATTCCATTTCCTATCTGAATCATGGAAGTTTAAATTTGACTAGACTGTCCCTTTAAGCATCACATAGGCAAACAGTTTACTATAAAATTGGTTTGACTTAATGGGGATGATTTATCAATGTCTGTTCGACATGATATGCTGTAGCGTATCATGTCCGACAGACATTACTGAATGCCGACAGCATACGCTGTTGGCATTTAACATTGCACAGGCAGTTCTGGTGAATTGCTTGTGCAATCCCGCCCCCTGCAGATTCGCGGCCAATCGGCGGTAGCACGGGGTGTCAATCAGCCTGATTGTATAGGATCGGGCGGATTGATGTCCGCAGTCTCAGAGGAAGCGGACCAGTTAAGGAGCAGCGTTTTTAAGAAACAGGGGTATCAGGAGGCATTTGGCCCTTGATAGATCGGCCCCAATGTGTTTTCAGTGCCTTTTTATACTAGCAGCAGGGTTTTATTTTTTTATTTTAATATGAAGCATCTGTTTTTGCTCTTTGAAACTACACTCCATTAAAATGGACTGAGCTTGCAGGGAGAGCAGAATGCCTTATCACCAGGGCTGCCAATTGAAATTTTGGGGCCCCTGACCTGTGCACACTATTCGTGTGTAGTCAAACTTGAAAGTGTAGTAACGGTAGTAACACACATACACAGAAATACTTTTACACACACTCAGATACACACACAAAAACCCACTGAAACACAAGCACACAGAAACCCACACTCATACAAACACATACATCCTGAGAAAACACACACATAGGCCCATATTTATCAAGCTCCGAATGGAGCTTGAAAAGCCGTGTTTCTGGCGAGTCTTCAGACTCACCAGAAGCACAAGTTATGAAACAACGGTCCAAAGACCTCTGCTCCATAACCCTGTCCGCCTGCTCTTAGCAGGCGGAGTAGAATTACCGGAATTCAACCCGATCGAGTACGATCGGGTTGATTGACACCTCCCTGCTGGCCGCGAGTCTGCAGGGGGCGGCGTTGCAATGCGTATAGCTCTCCGCATTCAGCGAGGTCTTGAGGACCTGATCCGCACTGTCGGGTCAGGTCCGCAAGACCTTTGTTAAATAAAGGCCATAGACACTCAACTCTTGCTTACACTGACCTGACAAGTAGTACGTTAAACTACATTTGTGTCAAAAAAAGAGAGAATTATAAAACAAAATACAGAGTTCTGATTATCTTTATGGCAAGGAAGATTGCAATTATATGATGCCAACAGAATGCAGTGGCTGAATGGGATGACCTCAGAACTTCTTAAACACTAGTGGTTGAGTAATGGGTTGGTAATTTCTGTGAAGGTCTCTTTGGTCTTAAATTATATATATAAAAAAATATTTTGCAGTAAGGTTTAACTGCCTAAAAAGGAACAGACACTAGACATAGACATGCACTCTCACTGACACAGACCCACAGAAAACACACATACACTGACACCCACAGAAAACACACACATAAAGATACAAACACACACAGAAAACACACACACATACACACTGATACCCATAGAAAACACACACACTCACACCCACAGAAAACACACACACTGACACCCACAGAAAACACACACACTTACACCCACCAAAAAAACACACACACACTGACACCCACAGAAAACACACACACTGACACCCATAGAAATCACACACACACATACTGACACCCACAGAAAACACAAAACTGACACCTACAGGTGGACACAGGTGTATGTGTATCTATAGGAACCACACCTGTGTCCATAGCTACTAAAGGGACAGATCTCCAAAATTAAAATCCCCAAAAGATGTAAGTAGTGGCAGGCTGGCAGGCAGCACCTCAGTCAGTGAAGTATCTATTATGATTTCCTTTTACCTCGAAGATACCTGGTGATCTGTAAGCAGAAGTGACAGTTAGACCTTCATATACATCAGCCGAACATTGGTTATGACTACCGGATCGGACCAGTGTTTCTCACCTGTAACTATCCAGCACCTCGTTCATGGTTGGGAGTCATTGACTCCAACCTATCAGAGTACTGGACAGCATTTATTTAATAGTTCAGCCCCTCCACTTAATCCTCTTGAGAAAGTCCTAACGCTATAGGATGAAACGTGTTGAGGTCATCATGCCTCCTAAGTCACTGACGTTCACCGACTCCAGGAAGCGGTTTCTCCACACTGATGAGGTGCACACCACGGACACAGCTGAATCTTGTTTACCACGTTTATCTTGCTTTTATTGATCTTACATTTTGTAAGTGTTTTTTTTATTGTGCGCAATCTTCTTTTGATTAAAACACTCTTACCCTTAGATTGGGATGCGCTGTGTTTCTTTTCAGTTTGACTCACATCAAGGATCCCACAGACAGAAGTTTCCTACAACATACAGCAGCTCCCAGCTCTGATTCACCCTACTCTGGGGAAGGCACGGTTATCATACTATTTATCTTGTATTCTCACCACCAGCCTTCTTGGATTGATTATTATTTACCATACCCCAAGTGGGGAGAAGAATACGATCTAATCAATTGGGATTCCAATATAACTGCCCTCTATATGTGACTTCTGCCATTACAGCCAGTACTGTATTTTTCTAACTTTCATTGTTTGGAGCCCTTTGGATCGAAGACTTTTTACATAAACTGTGGTAATATATATAGCATCTACTCATTTGTGGGACTTATTATTTATTTTGGTATATTTAGTATTTAGTATTTGCAACCACATATACCTTTGAGTCTTTAGACTTCTCTGTGATATCTAATTTCTTACCTAATTTTTTCCATTGGTCATTATTCAATCTGTTTTATTTATATACTGTACGTGCTTAATAAGGAGTGCTGAATATACTTTGTCTTTGTACAATGTTGTCCCGCCCACCTTCACCCCCTTACCAATCAAAAGTAAAACACTAGGGGGTGGAGCCAGCAGTGCACAGAAGAGGACGCAGATCTTTAGAGCTCCTGCATAATTTCAACTAAATATGATTTAAAAACAGATTTTTGACACAGCGTGAACTAATATCATAGTGGGACTACTCCTACAACTCTTGTCTGCTGCTTGGAAGTCGCTACATTTTGATATTCTACTAAATCTTGTGGACTACGCTTGGAAATCCTACTCTGTACTTACAGAGGGGACGGCCATTTTCCCACACCAGCAGACAAGCAGTTACTATGGCTGTTATCCACTGGATATTTGTTGAAATCAACAAACTCCTGACCCATCATCACAACAAGCTTACTGCCACCTTAGATGGAGCTGGGTAATCGGAGGAGTGGTGCGAGAACTTGCTAATAATATCTCCGGATCAAAACGAGATAGACACTGAGTGGGGGGATGCTTTGGGGCCCCAGCTTCCCTCTCATATCTCTAGTCCTACATTTGCTGAATCCGGGACACATCGGGAGGCTGAGGGGATCAACATTAAGCTCTTGCTTACCAACACGGTCCGGCAGCACTACACGGAGGAGGATCTCACTCGCATAGCTGGTTTGGTGGATGTCGTGAGTCAGGGATCTCATGGGCACGTAAAGGGCCTTGACACCATAAGCACTGACTGCCTCCCTGTCGCCCATTATGTTTTCCTAATAAGCCTAAGGATAAATAAAGTATCGGAACAGCTCTCTCGCATATGGGAACATCGGTGCTTGCTCCGTTCGTTCTGGATTAAGACTTTTGAAGCAGATGATGAACGCCCTTATTTCTACGCTGGGAAGGCTGGAATTGGTTAAGTAGCCTTGGCATCATGGTCTTCCCATCACAAAAGAAATTGATATATTTTGGTCTGATATCTTGACACCATTCTTGACGGACAAAGTTGAAATTAATAGTGCACGCCAGGATATCGTGAACATAGTGGTCAGCAGCAAATGTGACAATATTGAAAGTTTAATGTGTCTGCAGGTTTAGGAACTATATATATCACTCTATGGACTACAAAACATTTCTATGTGACTGCCCTTTATGAAGCGATTGCTATAGTTTAAGGCTCATTTGTTTCAATCTGTGTGTGTGCAATATAAGTATAACTTTTTTCTTTCAAGTAGGATGTGTGATTGGAACAACAATCTACTTACTGGGTTCATTTTTTTTTCTCTGGATGATATCCTATAAGCATGTGACCCACATAACTTTATTTTATTAAAGATGTTGTGGCAGGCACCTAGTATTTAAGGTTACTATGAGCACGATAGTCAACTCAGAACTCTCACATACCTAGATGTGCCTATATAGATCACTACAGATATGGAGATTAATACATGAGCATATGAAAATGGTGTGTTCCTGACCTTAAGGAATGTATAGCTATGTCACTATATATTTGAGTCTCCTTTTCCCTACTATACTTTAACTCCTGTCTCCCCTCAACCTTATAATAAGCCTCCTAGTGCATCTATCATAGCCAGCTATATATATATACATGCTATTTGTCACACTTCTCACAGAACGAGCAAACATTGTGATCCATACAATTATTTGGTAGATGTACCCCATTAAGGTATATACTTATGCTTCAGAACTGCTGGTCAGTTCTGGGCATTCCTTGTCATGACAATTCCCTCTCCTGCACCCTACATTGTGGAATATAGATTTAAAACCATAACTTACATTGGGAGTTGTCACTACTATTTTTATTTTTATTTTTTTATTATTTTTTTTTTTTCCATTAGAGTGGAATGGGGGATTTAAATCCACTGTATATATAGCATATGTTGCGCATGGTTGATTTAGATTATGGCCATCTCTGACTATACTTGCTCTTTTGCGCCTCCTTAAACGCTTATCCATAGGAGTGGTCCCGCTTGTACTTTTTATATTGCCTCTACCTTGTCATATACATTTTCATTAGAGCTCCTCTTCCTTCCACTCGTTAAAGCTTTCAATATACACAGAATGTTTTAAGATCTGTGCCTTTCAATTTGCACTCAACATAGATGTAGCAACTGAGGACCAATATGTTCGTTTTACATTTAAAAAAAAGGAAAAAAAAAAAAAAAAGAGGTCTCTTGAGCTACATACCTTACTTCTCATGTTTAATTTCCCACCTCCCCCCCCCCTATAATGCACCTCCTAATTTAGGAGGTCTAACTATACGGCTTCTCTTGCCTATGCCGTAATGTGACTATTTATACCTACATATTTTACCACAGTATTTAAATAGCAAATTGATATTTTCACTCTTACCACTATCTACAATAACATGTATTAAATTACTCTAAGCCTACAGGTCCAAAAGTGACCACTCAAATTGTTAATTTTAGTTCATACCGAGATAATATAGAAAAAGAGGTTTCAGTTTTACCTATTAGAATATTTTCATGGAGAATTTTGTCCTTTTATCCATGCAGCAGTTGTTAACTTGAAATGTTCCATTTATGTTTGTTTTAATAATATGGTGCTCCATATCAGCTGTATTGCACAACCTCAATAAAAATTTATTAAAAAAAAAAAAAAAGTAAAAAAACTAACTTTAAGTGAGGCTCGCCTGCAGGTGTAGGAGAGTGGGTTGGGCCGGGATGAATGACATCATCGACAGCTGGGCCTGCCCCTCCCCTCCCTGCCCATTTTGTTAAAGTTTTAAAATGTATTAGCCAAATAGGCAAACAATCAATGATAGGATTAGGCATCATCAATAATTGAGTCACTAACTTTCACATCTCCTCTGGCTTTAACTGCATACAGGAGCGCTCTGTAAGTCAGGGCCCCAGCGGGCCATCCCACCGGGCCCCTGACTGTAGTCACCCCTGTCAATCCCTGATGGCGGCCCTGCTTATCACTAGCAGAATGCCTTATCTTATCACTATACTCAAAGAAACATCATAGAGGGGGCTGAGCCAAGCCGTGCAGGAACATGGCTGCAATCTAGAAGAGCTTTGTGTCAGCCTTTCTCTCAACTTTAATCTAATGGACAGGTGACAGTCCCAGTATTAAAAATTGTCACTGGAGGGACTCATAAAGGTCTTTATTTTTTAATCAAGCCTCCCGGATATTGCCCAGCAGCCATATACAGCTAAGTCATCAGAGGCTTACCGGAGCGTCACCATTATCGGTACTGCAGGAGAAGCATAACTTCCTCACCTCATGCCACGTACCCCAGCAATATACTGTTAGCGGAGTATAACGCTTAGGTGAAGTCACCCCGTACAGATCCAGACGGCCCGCTCTTTGTCGTCACTGGAGCCCACGTGGTTGGGCCTTGACAACAATAGCGCTGGACTCACCAGTTATTCAGCTCCACAGGGGTGCTTGTTGGAAGCGGCTTTAATTTACAGATTGCTTTTGGTCTGAGGCTATCGCTTTATCTGAGGGAGAAACAGTCAAAGAGATGTAAATAATAAAGGAAGTATTGGCACATACAGTGAATTTCGGCCTGAATACACTAAACAGTAACCAACTACTTCCCTGCTTACACAGAACTATATCCAAATATCTACCTGTGAAGGGTCAATATCTAAACCTCTTAATAAACACTTTATACAAGGCAAATACCCCACATCCTATATTGGACATTCTGCTCACTTAAGGGCAATCATAATGACCCCAAAGAAGGGACAGAAAATAGATAAGTCTGCAAAGACACAATCACAAACCCCATCTGTTTCCTCCTTTTTTCACACTTCAGATACCCCAATTAACGCTGCCTCTGGGACAACTGAAATATCAAATGCATCGCTCTCCTTAGAGCTGTCATATAACCACTATAAGACTCGCTGCAGGCTATACAGGCGAAGCTGCCTTCAAAATCAGACTTGGAGTGGCTAAAATCTTTCATAAAGGGGGAGATAGGAGATTTGAAGAAGGATTTAAATGAGATGGGCTCCAGGATTGAATATCTGGAGGAGGGTCAGGACACTCTGAATAACCTTGTGAGCTCAAACACACAGCAACTCTCTATACAAAACTCTATAGTCCAAATGCTACAAGACAAGGTGGAGGACCTCGGCAACCGAGGTCACAGGAATAACATGCGCGTATGTGGTATTCCTGAGGACATCCTCCAAGATCAGTTAAAAAACTACCTCAAAGGCTTGTTCCTCCAACTCTCACCAAATTCACCGCCTTTGCTTAATGAGGACATTGATAGCGCTCACAGGGCATTATGACCCCAACCCAAACTCCTGCTACCACCACGTGATGTGGTTATCCGGTTTCTACGTTTCACTGCAAAAGATGACATCTGGCAAGCAGCTAGAGCTCACCAGTCGATTTCGTATCAAGGACATTTACTACAGATATATCAGGATCTCAGCCCATACACAATCCAGAGGCGCAAGGAGATCAAATTTATCACAAGCACACTGCAAGAACAATGCATAAAATACCACTGGGGATTCCCCTTCAGTTTGATAGTAACCCATAATGGGTCACAAATTGTCTATAGGGATTACAACGATCTTGACCAGTTCTCTAGATCTCTAAATATAAAATTCACCCCACAAACTGAAACTGTCATTAGTACCCCTCCAATCTCTATGGACTCTGGTTCCTCGATCCCTAGAGAACAAAGACCTCAATGGCACAGAGTATGATCGAAAAGGAGGAAGACAAGTTCTCAACGACCAGGTGATGGTGAATTGCTGCAGTGATAAGTCAACTTCTAATGACTTTTGTTATACTCTACAATTATTTTACTGATCGCTAGACTTGAGCTCACTTTCGGACCAACTTTTGGTCTCTGGGTCCCATCAGAGTCCTTACTCCCCTCTTATCGCTTTTACCATCATACCAGCCTTCTATACCCAGAAGAGACCTTGCTGCAACAGAGAAGAGAGGCGAGAACACGACCTGGTAGTATAAGGTTCAATGTTTTGTTTAATGTTAACTATGGAATTGTTAATTTAGTGACAGATGTAATTTAACTTTAAATTATATAACGAGGTATACTGTTTAATTTGCTTCCTCCCAAACCTCAAGGCCTTACAACCAAACAGGGATGTCATTCAATTAATCTTAAACTGCCTACGCAGCTATCTAGTGCTTCTCACTCCCAACAGTTTGGATCGCTATATAGAGCTCCTGTCTTTAATTTCCTCAGGTCGACAACTTAAACAGCCGCTTATTCACGAGGCCTTTTTGGCTACAAATTTTTTATAACACTTGACTATTAATAATCCTGAGGAGCAGAAGCAGGCCTCACCTTTACATCTCTCTTAGAGATTTAGGCTATCTTCTGATGGCCAGATGGTTGGTTCTCTCTCTGAACCCCATACTCTCCCCTTCGACTATCAATTCGGACCACCCTCCGAAAATTGTAGTAATGAATCACTGTCCCCCCTCTGTTTTAATTGTTATTACCATTATAATGCTGTCACAAGAGTTAGTAAGGTTGGATTTCTTTCCCCCTAGTATAGTATGGTGTATTGTAAAATGTCTAATACACTTATTACAAATGTCAAGGTTTATATTATTCACAAATTGTTTAAGCTTGTTTTCATGGTGTTCATTTGTTGTTTTCTGTTTCTTTCAATGCCTTAGTCAAGTCTCAGTTACAGTTCTCTTTCTCATTAACGTGCATGGTGTACTGGCATCTGTCCGCTCTCAATCACACTTTCATACAACCTTATGGATAATACACTGACAAGTATTAAGTTTATCTCCCACAATGTAAAAGACCTCAATAGTCCCCAAAAAAGATTGATGGCTCTAAGAGATTATAGGAGGTGCAGGGGGGACATTTTGTTTCTGCAGGAGACCCACTTTAAAAGAGGATACGAGCCTAGAGTTACTCTTAAGAAATTCAGGGAGGTGTTCCTTTCTTCCCACACTACTAAACACAATGGAGTGGGGATATTGGTGAACAAAAGGCTGCCTTTCCGTGAGACCTCTGTCTACAGGAATAGGGAGGGAAGATAGATAATTGTTGTAGGATACTTGTATCATAAACCCATGACCCTTGTGAGTATATATGCCCTAATGTTGACCCCGCCCCCTTCTTCCTACAGCTCTGCAGAAAAATTCTAGAGGTCTCTCGGGGCAGCTTGGTTCTGGGGGGCGACTTCAACCTCACGTTTGATCCAGGGTTGGACTGCTCCTCATGCTTATCCTCAGTACCTGGCAAAACACTTAAGCAAATTAAACTAGTACACTCACAATTGGTGGTTCATGACGCTTGGAGGCTACAACATCCTAATACGAAAGATTACATGTTCTACTCGAACCCCCATCACTTATACACAAGAATTGATTATTTACTTACAGATGTAACCAATTTATCATATATTACCAATACTGATATTTACCCCCTAACCTGGTCTGACCACGCTAAAATCAGCTGCCAGCTTCAATGGCCCTCTTCTTGCCCCTTTAATGCCAATTGGAAATTAGATGATTCCCTACTCAGGGACCCCTTGAACTACCTCCAATTACAAAAATCTCTAATTGACTATTTCCAAATGAACGATACTCCATGCATGGATAAACACCATGTCTGGAACGCACATAAATGTGTAATTAGAGGCGAGCTTATAGCTCTCAAATCCACCAAGCTTAAACAAAAGAATGTGTACCTTAACTCCCTCCTACAAGACCTAGCTAAACTGCAAGATATCCACAAAACACACCCCACAAATTCCTCACTTATAGAAAGTATAACACATAAGCACAATCAGCTTCACCTTCTTCTGGGAACTGAGGCTAAAAATAGGGCCCTATTCCTCAGAAAGGTCTATTATGAAGGGGCCAACAAGCAAGGTAAAATGCTGGCACGACAGCTTAAAAGAAGAACAAATAGGCAATTTATCATGGGAATACGCAGGACATCAGGCGTTTTGAAGTCCTCCACTAAGGACATTGCACTGGCCTTTAAGGACTACTATGATAAATTATACAACATAAGACGTGCGACAGGTGATCCTGATCCCGTTGATGTAACAGATTATTTTTCCAAATTATCCCTCCCCAAGCTATGCAATAAACAAAATACTGAACTAGACGCCCCATATTCTGAGGAAGAGCTATTAGAAGCCATTTTATCCCTCCCCTCCAGTAAAGCCCCAGGGCCCGATGGGTTTGGGAACTCCTATCACTCCCTATTCAAAGAGATACTGGCCCCATTCCTACTTAGATACTACCAGAGTATAGACGATAACAGTCTTCTCCCCATCTGTGCTCCAGGCTCATATCTCTGTAATACTCAAACCTAATAAATCACCAGACTTAATTTCTAATTATCGCCCGATATCACTTATCAATTCAGACATTAAAATTTTCGTTAAAATAATGAAGATACTCGATTAAATAGACTTCTCCCTAACCTCGACCAGGTCGGATTTGTTCCGGGCCGTGAACACCGTCCGTAATATTCACCAAATTTGGCACATCACCAATGAACACATCCCATCTGTAATAATTTCAACGGACGTCGAAAAGACTGTTACGGTTACCCTTAGTCTCGCTGAGAGATGGACCGCTTAGTAGCCTGGATTCCTATTGCTGAAGAGGGGAGAAACTGCTTTCCATAGTATTCTATATGAGTCTCGCAAATGTAGAATAATCCCCCTTAGCTGTAGTACAGCTAGGATACCCTTCTGCCCACAAAAACGAGTCAACGCTGCGATTGAGGGACAACCAAGAACTGAGGACTGGGATGCCCAGCCTGCTTTTTATTTAGGTTACATGCACACAGGGCACTCCCAGGGGGGGAAGCATAAAATCCCCCATCACACATTTAGACAAAGCCCTTGGACAGGCCACCGCAGATAACAAGTACACACAAGAAAACAATTGAGTCCTTCTTATCACCTAGCAGTGAATGCTTATCACAAACTTAATTACAGTACACAATATGCTAGGAAACCTGCCTCAGAAAATAGTTTTCTCAAAACTGAACAGAGTTAACCCTTTATGAAATGATACTTGTTACAGTTTTCTTGGAGCCCTTCTTAGGCGCTGGCTTGGCTGGTTCAGGCATTGCTGCTGGGAAATAAGTTTCTTCACAACAAAATAACTAATGCTTCTGTAACAGTGCTCCCTTTCTGTGGAACACTCTGGCAGACACGGTCTGACCCCTTTTCGGGGCAGACTAAGGCTGTCCAGAACGCTGGTTATGCGGGGCTGAGGTCGGTTTGTCTGGACAACCCGTCGGCGTTGCCATTCTGTTTCCCAGGTCTGTAAGTAATGGTGAAATTGAAGGGTTGCAACGATAAACTCCAACGTAATAGCCTGCCATTATCTCCAGAGACCCGGTTCAGCCACACCAACGGGTTATGGTCGGTGACCAGAGTGAACTCCTGCCCATATAAATAGGGAGTCAATTTCTTTAATGCCCACACCAAAGCCAAACACTCCTTTTCGACCGCTGCATAGCTGACTTCGCGGGGCAGGAGCTTCCGGCTGATGTAGGCAACTGGATGCTCCCCTCCATCTTCGCCTACTTGGCTGAGGACGGCTCCCAGCCCGAACATGGAAGCATCTGTGTGGACGATAAAACGTTTGTTAAGGGCTGGAGCCGCCAAGACAGGAGCGTTAATTAGAGCATTTTTGAGAGCCTGGAAAGCCGTTTCACAGTGGGGAGACCACAGGACCTGTCGAGGTAAGTTCTTCTTGGTCAAGTCAGTCAGGGGTTTGGCAAGTGTGCTGTAGTCTGGTACGAACCGTCTATAGTACCCTGCCGTGCCCAGGAAGGCTAGGACCTGAGTCTTAGTGATGGGGGTGGGCCAATTGGCGACAGCTTCTATCTTGGCCGGCTCTGGTCGCTGCTTTCCACACCCCACCCGGTGACCCAGGTACTGTACCTCGGCCATCCCAAAGTGGCATTTTTCTGGCTTCAGAGTCAGGCCAGCAGCCCGGATCTGATCCAGAACCATTCCTATGTGAGCTAAGTGGTCCTCCCATGACTCACTGTGGATCGCTATGTCGTCCAGGTAGGCGCAAGCAAAACTCTGGAAGCCATCCAGGAGCCTATCCACCAAGCGCTGGAATGTAGCTGGGGCATTCTTCATCCCAAACGGCATTACCCTAAACTGATATAAGCCGAATGGGGTGACGAATGCCGACTTGGGGATAGCCTCCGGGGCCAGGGGAATCTGCCAGTAACCTTTGCAGAGGTCAATAGTGGTCAGGTAATTTCCCCTGGCTATACGATCGAGTAGCTCGTCTACCCTGGGCATAGGGTAAGCGTCCGTCACGGTCTTTTCATTGAGCCTCCGATAGTCTACGCAGAACCGGGTGGTCCCATCTTTCTTGGGCACCAAGACAACTGGGGAGGCCCAGGGACTATCGGAGGGCTCAATTACCCCGAGTTGGAGCATCTCATCGATCTCCTTCTTCATTCCTATCCTAACTGCTTCGGGGATTCGGTACGGAGCCTGGCGCAAGGGAGCTTGTCCCGGAGTATCTACCTGGTGGGTGGTTAAAGTAGTGTACCCTGGCTTCGGGGAGAAGGTGAGGTGTTTGGACTGTAGGAGTTGGTTGAGCTGCTCCCTTTCAGTGGGGCTAAGTCGGTCTCCTATCTGAACCTGAGCCACTATACCTGTGGGGAGACTCTTTTCTAATAGGTCTGGAATGGGTAGACTGTCGGGGCCTTCCTGAGGGGAACAACATACGGCCGTCACGTTCTCTGGTCGCTCAAAATATTCCTTGAGCATGTTTACATGGAATGTCTTTCTAAGATTGTTGTCGTGGCAGCTAGCTATCACATAAGTGGTGTCTCCCCTTTTCTCTACGATCTGGTAGGGGCCCTGCCAGGACGCCTGCAATTTGTCTGTCTTCACCGGCTTAAGTACTAACACCTTTTGTCCTATGGTAAAGATTCTCTTTCGGGCCCCCCGATCGTACCATACTTTCTGTCTTCTCTGGGCCGACTGGAGATTAGCCCGCACGGATTTGGCTAATTGCTCCATTCGGTCCCTGAGTTCCAGCACGTATGGCACAATGGGGACACCGTCAGTCTCCATCTCTCCCTCCCAGTGCTCCCGGATCAGGTTTAGGGGTCCCCGTACCTTTCTTCCGTAGAGCAACTCGAAGGGAGAGAACCCTGTCGTTTCCTGGGGCACCTCCCGATAAGCAAAAAGGAGGTGCGGC
This sequence comes from Bombina bombina, assembly GCF_027579735.1. Classification (NCBI taxonomy): domain Eukaryota; kingdom Metazoa; phylum Chordata; class Amphibia; order Anura; family Bombinatoridae; genus Bombina; species Bombina bombina. The sequence continues at coordinate 1,197,425,046 of NC_069501.1, read as the reverse complement.
AGGAAGCGTTCCCAGTCTCGGTATTCCTGAGTGAACGTCTTGAGCATTTGCTTGAGGGTCCCATTGAACCTCTCACACAGCCCGTTCGTCTGGGGGTGGTATGGGGAGCTCAGGAGGGACTTAATTTTGCAAACCTGCCAGAGTTGTTGGGTCAATTCAGCCGTAAATTGGGTGCCTCGGTCGGATAGGATTTCTTTTGGAAATCCTACCCGGGAGAACACCTGTACTAGTGCATTCGCTACCGTATCCGCTTGTATGTTGGATAGGGCGACAGCCTCTGGGTACCTGGTAGCGTAGTCCACTACGGTAAGAATGTAGCGCTTACCGGAGGGACTAGGGGTAGCCAGTGGTCCCACTAGGTCAATAGCAACCCGGCTGAAGGGTTCCTCTACAATGGGCATATTTACTAGATGGGCTTTAGGGTGATCGCCTCGCCTTCCTACTCGTTGACACACATCGCAGGTGTTACAGTAAGTTCTAACGTCGGCGTGTACCCCTGGCCAAAAGAACGTGTGAGTAATGCGGTGTAGGGTACGGGTTACAGCTAGGTGGCCTGCTAAGGGGATGTCATGGCCTATCTTGAGGATTTCTTGACGGTATTTGTGGGGCACTACCAGCTGTCGCCTACGCTGTCCCCTTTTCTCTGTCCAGCGGTATAGTTTCCCTTTTTCCCATAAGAATGTTTCATTATCTGCCCCGCCCCCTCCGGTCTCTGCTCGTTCCCGGTACTTTTGTAAGGTCGGGTCAGTCTTAGACTCTGTCTCGAAAGCATCTGGGGTGTCCCAGGGTATGGGGCCTAACATGTCAGGCAATGTCGGGGTAGGTCTTACCTGTGTCTCCCGCACTGGTGAGAGTTCTCGCTCCGTCCGGGCTTGGGCCCGTGTAGTCACTGGGTCCGCCTCGTTGTTGCATACTGGAGCATAGGCAGAAGTCATGGGGCCCAAATCATTGCCCAGTAGTACTTCGGCAGGTAAATTATCCATTATGCCCACGTTCACAGCCCCCTTTCCCGCTCCCCAATCAAGATGCACTTTAGCTGTTGGAATTTTGTACACATCCCCCCCCGCCACTCTAACGGCCACAGTCTGTCCAGATCGCTTGTGCTCCGGCACCAAATGACTCTGTACCAGCGTGATAGTAGCCCCTGTGTCTCTCAATCCCTCGGTAGATCGCCCCTCGAGCCATACCTTCTGCCGATGGTGCTGGCGGTTATCTGAGGCAGCATATACAGGGTCCGCCTCGTGAAGCGGCCCCAAATATTCCTCCATAGGGGCCTCTTGGTTAACACAGAGGGTCCGGGCCGGACGATATGCCCCAGAGGGGTAATTGTAATTCCTGGGTGTCTGGTGCGTATTAAGGGGGCAGCTAGCCATGAAATGCCCTGGTTGCTTGCATCGGTGGCAAGTCGGTCTGGGACGCTCAGAGCTGTTATTGGGTGGTCCTGAGTGTCGGGCGGGCCCTGCGGGCACCGGGGCTCGGAATTCAGCACGAGGGGGTGCACGGTAAACCTCTCTGGGTTCGTGAAGACGGGAGTCATAATGTTCATCGGCCAATTTGGCTGCTTCTTCTAAGGTAGAAGGTCGCCTGTCTCGCAGCCATTCCTTCCCTTGCTGTTCCATGCCATTATAAAAATGTTCTAAGAGAAACAATTGTAAAATTTCCTCACCAGTCACCGCTTTACTTCCGCTCATCCAGTGATTTGCCGCTCTCCGCATTCGGTGCGCCCATTCCATATGGGTATCGTTAGGCTTCTTTTTCGTGCCCCGAAACTGTCGGCGATACGCGTCCGGAGTTACTGCGTACCGTCGCAACAGTGTCTCCTTAACTAGCTCATACTGTGTCACTTCCTCAGCACCCAGAGTACGAAAGGCTTCCAGGGCTCGCCCGGATAGTTTCCCAGACAATATCGTGGGCCACTCCCTGTTGGGAATCTGGTGCAGGGCACATTGCCTTTCAAAGTCCGCCAAATATTCATCAATCCCTGTCTCGCTCTCTAGGAAGGGTCGAAATGCCGCATAGGGTATCTTGGGCCTCCCAGCATTTTCGACAGGGATGATTACCTGCGGGGCTTCAGCATTGCGGTGTGCGTTTGCTAGGTTGAGTTCGTGGGCTCGAGTCTCTCGTATATCCTTGTCCGCTTCCGCCATCAACTGCTGTACCAATTCCATGGAGGGGTTCGGCCCGTACAGTGAGAGCCTCTCCCGAACAATCCTGGTTTTTTCGTCACTAATCGTGGTCGGTGTTTCCGCCATTGTGAAGCTCTGATCCAGTTCGGTCAATTCTGCGATCAGCTCTCTCCTCGGCCGGTTGCTGGCGTACCCCCCTCTGCTTTCAAGTAAATCCTTTAGGGTTGTACGCTTCAATTTTTCGTAAGCGCTCTCCATCCGTTCTGTACCTCTCCTAGGAAATCCAGGAAAAATCCCACCGCTGCCGCCAAATGTTACGGTTACCCTTAGTCTCGCTGAGAGATGGACCGCTTAGTAGCCTGGATTCCTATTGCTGAAGAGGGGAGAAACTGCTTTCCATAGTATTCTATATGAGTCTCGCAAATGTAGAATAATCCCCCTTAGCTGTAGTACAGCTAGGATACCCTTCTGCCCACAAAAACGAGTCAACGCTGCGATTGAGGGACAACCAAGAACTGAGGACTGGGATGCCCAGCCTGCTTTTTATTTAGGTTACATGCACACAGGGCACTCCCAGGGGGGGAAGCATAAAATCCCCCATCACACATTTAGACAAAGCCCTTGGACAGGCCACCGCAGATAACAAGTACACACAAGAAAACAATTGAGTCCTTCTTATCACCTAGCAGTGAATGCTTATCACAAACTTAATTACAGTACACAATATGCTAGGAAACCTGCCTCAGAAAATAGTTTTCTCAAAACTGAACAGAGTTAACCCTTTATGAAATGATACTTGTTACAGTTTTCTTGGAGCCCTTCTTAGGCGCTGGCTTGGCTGGTTCAGGCATTGCTGCTGGGAAATAAGTTTCTTCACAACAAAATAACTAATGCTTCTGTAACAAAGACCTTTGACCGCATCAATTGGACTTTTTTGAGAACGGCCCTAGAGTCCTTTGGCTTTAGCTAAATTACCCTGAACCGTATTTTTGCACTCTATGCATCTCCTAGCGCTCGCATCCTTGTCAATGGTTCCCTGTACCCCCCAATAGAAATAAAGAACGGTACCCGACAGGGATACCCTCTTTCACCCCTACTCTTTGCGCTCCTATTCAAAAGCTTAGCTTCCAAGATCAGGAACAACACTGAAAAAACAGGTATCTCCCTGGGCCAGGAGATATATAAGATCTCTTTGTTTGCGGACGATATCCTTTTCACCCTGACTAACCCAGAAAAATCCATCCCCCTACTCTTGACTGAATTCTCCATCTTTCATAGCCTCAATATATTTTTGATCAACCAGAGCGAATCTGAAATTATGGGCTTTAACTTACTAGAGAGCACCGTCCTATCAATTAAAAATAGCTGTCCTTTTAGGTGGTGCGATGGGGCAAAGAAATACCTTGGAGTATATCTTCCAGATACCTTTGACAAAATATTCCAAGTAAATTATCTCCCTATTAAAAAGGCAATTACCCGGGACTTATCCTCCTGGAGCTCAAAGAAACTCTCCTGGCTAGGACGTATAAACACTATAAAAATGAAAAATTTTCCAAGACTTTTTTATAATATGGAAGTTATGCCAATCCCTTTGCCCCCTAGATACCTCCCCCAAATCCAAAACTTATTCAGCTCTTTTGTATGGCAAAGAAATCCACCTAGAATTAATAAGACCACATTGTCCCTGCCAAAGACTCTGGGCGGATTGGGCTTACCCGATTTAGTGGTGTACAAATCCTCTTTATTCCTGCAGAGGATACTGGACTGGAGGGTAGGCGGGATGCAGAAGAGGTGGGTCCATTTGGAGGAACATATTACCTCTGGCCTCCCACTTGCTAGTCTATGCTGGAGACTTGACTTCCAAGAGAATATAAGAATGATCGCTAACCCAATTACGAGAGAAACAGCCCAACAATGGGATCTAGCTTCAAAACATTATCCCTGTCTCTCGTCCAACCCGGGCCCCCTGACTTCCCTGTTTCACAACACTGACTTCTCCATATCCCTATTAGTCAACTCAAATCCCCAGGACTCACTGTGTAAAGATATTTCTATTCATCTCATAACTTCTAAAGAATCATATGCACACAAAATCAACTGATTGACAAAGGATATGACTGGGCAAGGAACTGGTTCTCCTATAGGAGACTACATAATTATATCACCACACATGTACATAGATATAACATGGTTTGACCTCCCACTAACATGGAGAAACTATATTTATCTCGCTCGCCTGTAAAACACTCCCTTTCCATTATATACAAAATTGTACTCCAGCCTCCTCCAGGCAACTTACCATATTCCATTGAGATGTGGAAGAGAGAGCTAGGTATAATTATTCTTCCGCAAACAGCGGAGTAATTTTCAACACTAAAAAATCCTCTACCTCAGCTTCTATCCTGTAAATTAAGAAGCAAGGTAAAATGCTGGCACGACAGCTTAAAAGAAGAACAAATAGGCAATTTATCATGGGAATACGCAGGACATCAGGCGTTTTGAAGTCCTCCACTAAGGACATTGCACTGGCCTTTAAGGACTACTATGATAAATTATACAACATAAGACATGCGACAGGTGATCCTGATCCCGTTGATGTAACAGATTATTTTTCCAAATTATCCCTCCCCAAGCTATGCAATGAAAAAAATACTGAACTAGACACCCCATATTCTGAGGAAGAGCTTTTAGAAGCCATTTCATCCCTCCCCTCCAGTAAAGCCCCAGGGCCCGATGGGTTTGGGAACTCCTATTACTGCCTATTCAAAGAGATACTGGCCCCATTCCTACTTAGATACTACCAGAGTATAGACGATAACCGAGTCTTCTCCCCGTCTGCGCTCCAGGCTCATATCTCTGTAATACTCAAACCTAATAAATCACCAGACTTAATTTCTAATTATCGCCCGATATCACTTATCAATTCAGACATTAAAATTTTCATTAAAATAATGAAGATACTCGATTAAATCGACTTCTCCCTAAGCTCGACCAGGTCAGATTTGTCCCGGGCCGTGAGGTAAGAGACAACACCGTCCGTAATATTCACCAAATTTGGCACATCACCAATGAACACATCCCATCTGTAATAATTTCAACGGACGCCGAAAAGGCCTTTGACCGCATCAATTGGACTTTTTTGAGAACGGCCCTAGAGTCCTTTGGCTTTAGCTAAATTACCCTGAACCGTATTTTTGCACTCTATGCATCTCCTAGCGCTCGCATCCTTGTCAATGGTTCCCTGTCCCCCCCGATAGAAATAAAGAACGGTACCCGACAGGGATACCCTCTTTCACCCCTACTCTTTGCGCTCCTAGATATCCTTTTCACCCTGACTAACCCAGAAAAATCCATCCCCCCACTCTTGACTGAATTCTCCATCTTTCATAACCTCACAATATTTTTGATCAACCAGAGCAAATCTGAAATTATGGGCTTTAACTTACTAGAGAGCACCGTCCTATCAATTAGAAATAGCTGTCCTTTTAGGTGGTGCGATGGGGCAACGAAATACCTTGGAGTATATCTTCCAGATACCTTTGACAAAATATTCCAAATAAATTATCTCCCTATTAAAAAGGCAATTACCCGGGACTTATCCTCCTGGAGCTCAAAGAAACTCTCCTGGCTAGGACGTATAAACACTATAAAAATGAACATTTTTCCAAGACTTTTTTTATAATATGGAAGCTATGCCAATCCCTTTGCCCCCTAGATACCTCCCCCAAATCCAAAACTTATTCAGCTCTTTTGTATGGCAAAGAAAACCACCTAGAATTAATAAGACCACATTGTCCCTGCCAAAGACTATGGGCGGATTGGGCTTACCCGATTTAGTGGTGTACAAATCCTCTTTATTCCTGCAGAGGATACTGGACTGGAGGGTAGGCGGGATGCAGAAGAGGTGGGTCCATTTGGAGGAACATATTACCTCTGGCCTCCCACTTGCTAGTCTATGCTGGAGACCTGACTTCCAAGAGAAAATAAGAATGATCGCTAACCCAATTAAGAGAGAAACAGCCCAACAATGGGATCTAGCTTCAAAACATTATCCCTGTCTCTCGTCCAACCCGGGCCCCCTGACTTCCCTGTTTCACAACACTGACTTCTCCATATCCCTATTAGTCAACTCAAATCCCCAGGACTCACTGAGTAAAGATATTTCTATTCATCACATAACTTCTAACGAATCATATGCACACAAAATCAACTGATTGACAAAGGATATGACTGGGCAAGGAACTGGTTATCCTATAGGAGACTACATAATTATATCACCACACATGTACATAGATATAACATGGTTCGACCTCTCACTAACATGGAGAAACTATATTTATCTCGCTCGCCGGTAAAACACTCCCTTTCCATTATATACAAAATTGTACTCCAGCCTCCTCCAGGCAACTTACCATATTCCATTGAGATGTGGGAGAGAGAGCTAGGTATAATTATTCTTCCGCAAACAGCGGAGTATTTTTCAACACTAAAAAACCCTCTACCTCAGCTTTTATCCTGTAAATTAAGTATAAAATTTTACATTTCTGGTATTTAACCCCCCTAAAACTACACCGTCTGTTTCCTAAAACTAGTAATAGATGCTGGAGATGTGGTCATGTGGGGAGTGGAATGGGACACATGTGGTGGTGGTGCTTGCGAATAAATCACTATTGGTACGATGTTATACGAGAGGTAGAACATATCCTGCAAATAACAATACCACCAGACCCCCAGATCTGGTTACTAAATAAATCTACCCATCTACCCTCTAAACATCTTCTCCCCCTTTTTCAGATATTTATCAATAGTGTCAAAATCCTAATAGCTAGAACATGGAAATCTAAAGACATCATTGGCTATGTGGAGAGATAAAGTTACGGAGTTGCTGGAGCTGGAGGAATACTCTGCATACAAAAAACTATATTAAAAATCATGCATGTATTTCATTTGGTGACGGAAACTAGTGGGAGATAGTATTGCTGGTTTCAAGGGTTGTATGCGCACTTTACCTATGCACATTATCAAATGTATATACTGAGACATAGCATGGAATGTAAATCGATGTTCTTTATAGTTTTACCCTGTTTACCTAGTTTTGTACAAAACCAAAGAGTCTGTATCAATATTTTGTAACTGTAATTTTTTGATGTTCCAATATTGATATTTAATACTTTCTTATACATGCACAGATTCTCTTTCAATAAAAAAAGAATTTAAATGTACTAGATATTATGTGTGCTAGGTATCATGTGTGCTAGGTACCATGTGTGCTAGGTACCATGCGTGCTAGGTATCATGTGTGCTACGTACCATGTGTGCTAGATATCATGTGTGCTAGGTACCATGTGTACTAGGTACCATGTGTGCTAGGTACCATGCGTGCTAGGTATCATGTGTGCTAGGTACCATGTGTGCTAGATATCATGTGTGCTAGGTATCATGTATTCTAGGTAACATGTGTACTAGGTATCATGTATGCTAGGTGTCATGTGTGCTAAGTACCATGTGTGCTGGGTTCAATGTGTGCTATGTACTGCGTGTGCTAGGCAAGGTGGGTGCTGGGTATGGCGTGTGCTAGGTATAGTTTGAGCTAGGTACAGTAGGTTCTAGGTACAATGTGTGCTAAGTACAATGTGTGCTAGGTACAATGTGTGCCTGGTACAATGTGAGCTAGATACAATGGGTGCTAGATACAATGGGTGCTAGATACAATGGGTACTAGCTATAATGTGTGTTAGGCACAGTGTGTGCGAGGCATAGCGTGTGCTAGGTACAATGTATGCTAGGTTCAATGTGTGCTAGGTACCGCGTGTGCTAGGTACCGCGTGTGCTAGGTAAGGTGGGTGCTGGGTGCGGCGTGTGCTAGGTATAGCGTGAGCTACGTACAGTAGGTGCTAGGTACAATGTGTGCTAAGTACAATGTGCGCTAGATACAATGTGTGCTAGATACAATGTGTGCTAGGTATAATGGGTGCTAGGTATAATGTGTGTTAGGCACAGTGTGTGCGAGGCATAGCGTGTGCTAGGTACAATGTGTGCTAGGTTCAATGTGTGCTAGGTACCGCGTGTGCTAGGCAAGGCGGGTGCTGGGTACGGCGTGTGCTAGGTATAGCGTGAGCTAGGTACAGTGGGTGCTAGGTATTGTGTGCTAGGTGTCATGTGTGTTAGGTGTCATGTGTGGTAAGTACCATGTGTGCTAGGTTCAACGTGTGCTAGGTACTGCGAGTGCTAGGCAAGGGGGGTGCTGGGCACGGCGTGTGCTAGGTATAGTGTGAGCTAGGTACAGTAGGAGCTAGGTAAAATGTGTGCTAGATACAATGTGTGCTAGGTACGGCGTGTGCTGGGTACGGCGTGTGCTAGGTATAGAGTGTGCTAGGTACAGTGGGTGCTAGGTATCATGTGTGCTAGGCATAATGTGTGCTAGCTATAATATGTGCTAGGCGCAGAGTGTGCTGGATACAGTGCGTGCTAGGTACAGCGTGTGCTAGGTACAGTGTGTGCTAGGTACGGGGTGTGCTAGGTACAGTGTCTACTAGGTAATATGTGTGCTAGGTACAGTGTGTGCTAGGTACAATGTGTGCTAGGTACAGTGTGTGCTAGGTACAATGAGTGTTAGGTACAGTGTGTGCTAGGCATAATGTGTGCTGGGTACAGTGTGTGCCAGGTGCAATGAGTGCTTGGTGCAATGAGTGCTAGGTGCAATGAGTGATTGGTGCAATGAGTGCTAGGTGCAATGAGTGCTTGGTGCAATGAGTGCTTGGTGCAATGAGTGCTGGCTTAAGTGTGTGCTAGGCACAGCGAGTGCTAGGTACAGTGGGTGCTAAGTGCAGTATGTATCAGGTATAATGTGCATCTCACTTGTCTCTGGAATTTTTTTTTCCGTGTGTTACCTACATTTCAAGATGTTGACAAAACCTTTTCCTCAATCTATATGGATAAATCCGTTAATATCTATTACAGCAACGCATTCTGACTTGCTCTTTGGAGCATTAAACTTAATTTATAAGTACCCCCTCCTCCCCCCTTTATTTAGAGCCCACACCAGGGTTCAATCTTGGTGAATTATTTTCACCACAAATCCCTGCAATTTACTTATGATATATCAATGTTTTGACAGCTATTGCAACCGGGCCTGCGTGTCCGATCCTTAAGTTTGTGTATGTTTGAACAGGGGTCCTGCGTGTCCCCAAGTGTTACCTTTCATTTTAAAACTGAATAAAAGCTCATTATAAAAAAAAAAGAATTTAATTAAAAAAACATCATAGAGGCCCATTTATCAAGCTCCGAACGGAGCTTGAAGGGCCATGTTTCTGGTGAGTCTTCAGACTCGCGAGAAACAGCAGTCATGAAGCAGCAGTCTAAACACCGCTGCTCCATAAACCTGTCCGTCTTCTCTGATGAGGCGGACAGGAATCACCGGAATTCAACCCGATTGAGTATGATCGGGTTGAAT